>NC_039255.1:16853939-17131439 GCF_003368295.1 Carassius auratus | reverse complement strand
GCCAATAACTGCAAAGCAACTCTCAGAGGAACACTATCTGCTGTGCTGTCTACTGATCTGCTCTGTATTTAAAAAAAATGGAAAATGTCATATCAATAGGACACATTGAGGGGCTTGAAGAAGCTCTGTTTAATCAGATGTGTAAAGAAGGCCTCAGTCTCCCTGCATGCTTTGCAGTTTCCTATGACAATAGTTTGACAGCTGTTATATATTTTTTTAAGTTATCTAAATTTATGCACAACACAGGTCACAAGTTAAAATAATTAAGTTTTTTTTTTCAGATAATTCAGTCTCTTATGCTCACCAAGACTGCATTTATTTCAATTTTTAAAAAAAACTATAAAAAAATAATGAGAAATATCATTAAATCATAAAAAAAAAGGATTCCTATTTAAAAAATAACAAAAAAATGTAGGGTGTCCTTGCTAAATAAAAGTAATCACTTTTGAACTGTAGCGTATCCCCAAAAATAATAAGCAGCACAAACATTGATAGCTGAAACAGTTCAAAATTCAGGTCTGCCATCACAGGAATACATTTCATTTTAAACTATAATTAAATGGGAAAAAAAAGTTTTTTAAATTGTTACAATATTTTAAAATATTACGTTTTTATTGGATTTTAATAATAATAATGATAAAAAAAATGCAGCCTTAATAAGAAAACTGTTATCATTATGAGTGCCATACCTGTGTTTGAACATAGGATGGCGCATGTTTTCTGCTTCTTTGTGTTTAGCAGCACCATGCATGGAGATATACCACATCTGTGTGCAAAATCTGACCTGAGGACAGAAAAAAAGGAAGACGATATGTCAGGACAGCAGAGGACGTATGTGACTAGATTTTATGTGGACATCATCTTACCAATATGTTATCATCAAGAAGGTATTGCAGACTTTTTTTTTCCTCTCCAATTTTTCTGCACTCATCGTCTCCACCTTGTTCCACTCTCCTCTCAGACAATACGGCTGCCATTTTCTGTCAGACTGAGAGAGGTACTCTAATAGCAAAAGACACCTCAGGAGCCCGGCAGGTCATGTGACTCCACACACACAGACCTGTCACAGTCAAGCTGGGTCTGCATGTGGTGCAGCTGCAGGGCAGAGGGCAAAACATGGCAATGCTACCTGACACACACCCGCAAGGCCGATAAGTCGCCTGGACGCAGGGCACACACAGGGCACAGCGTGCCACTCCTCCCACCGAGAGGGCATAACAAGCATTCACATCACACCTGCCACTCAGACACTCTCCTTCATCAAAATATGCTGCACTAAACTAAAGATAATTACTGCACATTAAAAGTCAAAAATTAAGACTATGTTCATCCTTTTCAAGATTAGTCTGTATTTGGTGATTACAAAGTTTTCAAAACATCAAATTAAATTTACCATAATCCATTTTTAAATTGACTGAATTAAATCACTGAAGGTGCTTCTGAAATTAGTGAGTGTGCTCTAGCCTTAAAGTAGGCTTACATACACTGAACAAAATTATAAATTATAAATAACCAAATAATTTCTGCACAAACTATCAAAAACCATCTCAGAGAAGCTTCTTTTGCATGCCCGTCATCCTCATCGGGGTCTTGAGCTGACGAACACAGCTTTTACAGGTTTGGAACGACATGGGGGTAAGTGATTAATGACAACATTTTCATTTTGTGGTGGAGTAACCCTTTAGTTTGTGTTCCAAAGATGAATTTATGTCTTGAACGACATGAGGGTGAGGAATTAATGGCAGAATTGTCATTTTTGGGTGAACTAGCCCTTTAAGAAATGGGGTGTGAGGCATAATTGAAGGAGCTACATCAATTTCAAAAAGTGTGGCTTATCAATGTCTGCCAGTTTAAAAGTCAGTTGCCAACTCCTTGCCCATTAAACAGGCAACAGCACTGGGCCAGACCAGGAGGTAGAGAGGCAGAAGATGTGGTGTAGTACATGAGTGGGCATTGTGGGTGTGTGCTGACCTGACACTGACACACCACCTACAGAAGTCCTTCTTCACCCAGTCAGGGATGTTGACCTTCACTGTCAGAATCTTCAGATTCTCCCCACGGTTAAAAGCTAACGTCTGAAACAAGAGAGTAACCTGTAAAGACAGCCGACACAAGGCAAGGCACGGTAGCGCACCGTCGGTACGACCCCTCCCATTCTCTCCTAAAACTAGTCCGCGCACACCATGAGATGCACTCATGTCGCACCAAAAGCTCCATGCCTCTCTAACTTCTTCTCCCTTACTGGCCCTCTAAGGGAAAGAGACATTCTGTGTATCAAATAATTTTAAGTATCTGACCTTTTCTGAGGAAAACCTTTTGTAAGGAAACAAGAGGGAAAAGATGACCCATCAATTTGGACTCCAAGCGGAAGAACCGAGATGACAAATACCAGCAACCCCCTACACAAAACACCCACCCCACCACAGAACAGCAACCGCCCCTTTGCACCGCTCAACAGCTAATGGCCCAATTAAGATGTAAATTAATGTAGCCAGAAATATGATGATAATTAGATTTCCATACTTTGGCATTTCAACACCCAAAGGCAGCGGTTTACTTGGGTTTTTTCATGCAATGTTTATCACATTGGAAGTTTTGCATGAGATGAGGGAAATGTCAAAACAGATATCAAAGCTTTCTCCATGCCCTGTGTCATTTCCAACTTGGCCTTGTGTAGTTATGCATATCTTTTAATGCATACATTAAACTGGTCTGAATCATGTCATGAGAAAAATTACCATTGAGAGGAAACACAAACATCCTAAAAAAAATACATGCAAGCATAGCTTTGTAGATTAATGGAGGACAAAATTTCTACCAATAAACAGTTGTCAAAAACATGATATATAAGAAAATTCACTTCTGCTTGCCATCACACGGCCAGTATTACAATTATGTTTGTCACACACAGTGCATTAAAGGCTGATAAATTGGAAAAAGAGAGAAAGTGGTTAAAAATAAAGATTAAATTTAACAAGCAAGATCTGCAATATTTCACAGATTTTTTTCACGGATACAAGTTTAGTGTCATATTTCAGACTCAACAGTCCAGGACATGACATTTAAAAAAAATAAAGGAGAGGGAAAAGTTTAGTCTAAATATTCAACATATCATTTTCCTCAATAACAATGAAATCATAATTGGAAAAATGTGAGGAACTGAAGAGACAGAAATGAATATTATTTTAAAGACTGAGCTATTCCGATTCAATATTTTTTCTCCAAATAAAGTTTCTCCACTGCCGTAGAACAGAGCAATAGAGGATGGCCTCTACAAAAACAGAAAGATTAGATGAATTTTGCACTTCCTATTTTTTGCATGTACAGAAAAACAAACATACACAACTTGGGGCTCAGAATTCATCAATGGTCATTGTCCATACAAAATAAATACAATCTCTTTTAGCAAGGGCAGCTTTGTTTTATAAAAAAGAAAAAAAAAAACTTTTGATGTTTAGCACCGATTACATTGTAGTCAATCTATCATAAGCTCAAATAAACAAGCAGAAAGCAAAAGCACATTTAATTTGTTACAAACTGATAAGATTTGGTAGATTTTTGCACTTTTTATTGAGTGTGCTAGAGGAAAAAAGCAGTCAATTCCATTTGTATTTGTCTTTTAATGAACTTTTAAAAAACTAAAACTTTTGTGAATTTTGACACTTGAAATGTATGTTTACAGCATAAATATGACAAAGACAAAACAAAAATAACAACACTCATTTTCATTTGTACATGTTTTTGGAACATGTATGACTTTTAATTTTTAATTTGAATTTTAAATTTGGTTTTGAACATGTAAAAAAAAAAAATAATAACAATAAAAAACCTTTAATAAAACCAGTATTACACAGAATCAAATAAAGACAGGACCTCAGTTGAGACGGAATCAGATTAAGAAACCTCATGCCACAAATAAGCCAGATACAGCCCCTGAAAGCTTTCAAAAGTAGGCCTCTTGGTTGAAACAATATTCTAAATGTTCAAAAATAAAGTCAAGCAGCCACAGAAGTAAAAGAACACCAGAAGAGTTTATTTGTTTTGAGGAATAATAAAAACACATTAAAGGAATGTAGGAAGAAATTTTACAACAGCTGGTTAAACCAATAATGTAAACAGTTTGATAATTAACTTTCTGCCTAATTTACACATACTGCATAAATGCAACCTCTGTTAATGATGGAGTCACTAAGACCAATCGGTTCACCCTTACAATACGAGCACACCCTTAACCCCCCAACACACACACACACACACATCTGTCCTTAATACACTCTCACAAGTAATGTGTTAAATTAAACAAGCAAGTATGTCTGCATACACATGCCTCCTGTCAAAATACATTCCATACTCTTCTCTAGGAAAACCATGAAAAGGTTCATTTTAGCCGGAGTGTGACAGCTCACAGGTCACGGCAAACTAAAAATTAACACTCACTGACAATCCACGTCAGCAGATTAACAACGGGTAAACTGTGTGCTTCACAGGAGATCTCACGACACTCATTCACTCACTCATTCGGCCCGTCTTTCGCTCTTTGTCTCTCTCCCTCGCCTCCCTTTCCCCCTCCTTTCTCACAGAGCCCATGAGCGGCTGTCATCATGAAGCAGTGTCTGTCAATCCTAGCCTTTAATCCACAGGCACGTGGATGGGGACGTGTCACATATGTTAAGAGGGGGAGATCGGGAATGACTGGGGGACAGGGAACAGGGGAGAGCGATGAATAGAGGGAGGAAAGGATGACAGAGTCACTGTGACACGTGGCCCACAACCAAATCTGAGTGAGTAAACGGGTAGCCATGAAGTGAGAGAGGGGGAAGGGGACACCCTTGACACAAACACAAACAGTTAAACAGCACTGACAGATGAGCTTTAAAGAGTGGCACGAGGACCTGTGTATATGGTGCAAAACTGTGTGTGTGTGGAGTGGTGGATTGTGTCTGAGTGTGTCAATAGCTGTCAAAGGTTTGGACACACCTGCTCACGGTTTATTATGACTTTCGTACTATTTTACAATAATCCATCAGTCATCAAAACTAAATAACACAAGTATTCAAAAATTCAGTTTTTAGGATTTTAAGGTTTTTAAGATAACAAAAAAAAAAAAAGTACTTTAGACAAGGTTGTCCAAAATATTCGACTTGTAGTTAATGCATAATGAGTAGTCATGCATTTCAAGTCCTGGACATCAATATTTTAATGATTCAAATTACTAAAAATGTATTCTGTTTTGTTTTTGTTTGTTTTGTTTTTTAATAAAGCTGGAATAATATACATATTAGATGTAAAACTTTAAAATGTGTTGCCTTGGTCAATTGAAATAAGTTAAAGTACAAAAAAAAAACTATACAGAAACATACACACACACATCTGTCCTTAATACACTCTCACAAGTGATGTGTATATATATATATATACCCTAATAAAAAGCAAATAACAAAAATACTATAACAAACAAAAATTAGAAAGAAAACTAAAAATATTAAATAAAAGCTAATACAAAATATTAATAATTATAATAAATAATACTGATACTACCACCTTATTTGCTTTAGGGACCTAAAGGAGTGCTTGGACCAGGAAACAGTGATATGTGCCATCAGATTTAATAACCAGCTAAAGAATATGAATCACGCTCACAATTTCCAGATTCTTATCCCAATCATTTGCTGTTCTCTGATCCAATATTTATAAAAATAATTATATATATTTATATAAAAACTTTTTAATTATTATTTCATCTGGGAATGAAAAGTAGTTTTAACTTCTCATTGTGGAAAAGTCTTCTGTGGAATATGCAATATCAGAAAACAAGAACAAAAACAGGCCTATGACTGCAAATGATATCCCAAACTTCTATAAAAAAAAAAGTTTACAGATCTGAAAGTATCCTGTCTTTAGAGCAAATCTGGAATGACAACATAAAGACCTGACCATACCTGATATTGCTGGATGCGCTGAACATCGCAGGTGAAGTCAGTACACAGACTGGATTGGCGATGTCCTTTGGTTTGCTCTTCTGATTGTCCTGCTGCAGCTGCTGTTTTAGACACTGACGAGTGAATGGCCACCGCACTCCTGTTACACCTGAGAACAAACATACATGCAGAGACAAACACACACTTATATTTGTGCCTGACAGGCTAGAAAATGTATGGGGAGATCCAAATAATAAGAATAGAGTGAGACAAACAGACTAATAGCTAACAGAAAAATAATTAATTAAGATAATAAAATAATGAGTTTGCTCAAGTAATCAGTGTCTCACCATGACTGGACATAAGTTAGTGTCTCTTTGTCCTTTGCTATCAAATCTGCCAGGATCTCCTTCACACCAGTGGCCACCTTATCCAGGGTCGACAACCCTACAGACAGCTGAAATCATACCAACATTCACACTCATCAGTGGCCCTGCATTAACTTATGAGGACTGCAGTTTTTTGATGGAATATTTGCAATTTTGTCCCCAGATTGTTTAGTAGTACAAATCCCACATTTAATATACGATAATATTTAAACCTCATGCATAATAATGTACATAAATGAGAGAAATGCCTAGAAAAAAAGTCACAATGTTACTTAAATCACTGCCTTTATATGTTAATGTCAACGGTCCATAGGTAAGCAGAAAACAACACAAAAATCCTAAAGTACTTTGCTGCCCTCTATTGACTCAATGTCTTTTATCAATCTTTTTATTTTGTTCAGTAATTCAGGCAGCAAAGATAAAAATGTAAACAACTCATATTAAAATAATACATGGAAGTGATGATGTTGGGACCATTGATCAGTTTCAGAAAGCATCAGTGTTAATTGAATGTACATTCTGGTTGAGTTGTGAACCATGGGGTCGTAACAACAGGCTGGCTGCTGTAAGTATGCAGAAGGCTGATACCTTTGGTGTTGGGCTGTATTGAGGAATGCAGAATCACCAGACAATAACATTCAAAACCTGATCTCTGCTGCCATCTACAGGTCACATTTGGTTTCAGCAGACTAATTAAGGTAATTGAAGCTAAATTATAGTCACATGAAAATATAAGGATGCCTTTTTTTGCCACTGGAGATATCCATCTACTAAAAGCATTTTGAAGTAATTGCAGGGAACCAGTCATGACGTACGATCCAAATAAAATCGATCCAAGCTGTTTCTATAAAATTATTAAATAAAAGCTTTGTGCAACAACAACTTATTCTGTTCCTTTGAATATAAAAATATCCAAGTTAAATATGCAACTATATCAACTAAAGCCTGTTACTTAAAACATAAAGTGAGCGCTAAATAGTAGATCAATTTTAAATGAAAAATAATTTCCTTTGTTTTCTCCTTTTTTCATTGTGCCCTTCCAGTGTCTTACCGTAACTCTTCAAGAGTCAGCTGCACATCTCAAACAGCATCAGCATCCATATGGTTGATGAGCTCCTTTCTATAGCGCACCATAATGGCTCCTCTTTTTTCACCTTGGGGAAAGCTGACTGGATGATGGACACTCATCAGGCATATCTCCTGGGACAGCTCCTTTATGACTGCTCAAGTTAATGGACAACCTCTAAAATGAAGCAAAATGTTGAAATTAAACTGATTTCTGCTGATGTCAGTCAGGATGGATCATTGAATAAAAGGTCATTTAGAAAAACAAGAATTGCAATATGCCACAGTGGAAATCTAATAACGACTTGTCTCTTCTTTGACCGTCACATGCTGCTGTGACTCCTCGGTTTGTCGCTCTTTTTTAGTCTTTTCCTTCTTCACTTTAGAGACTTGTTCAGCTCTCGGCTTCCTCTCTGCTTTAGGTTTGGGTTCTTTTGGCTTTGGCTCTTTAGGTTTGGCCGCACTCTTGGTCACTTTCCTCTAACTCCTCACTGTCATCTCTTTGAATGCCTATCGTCTATCAAAGAAAGCAGTTTTATTTCATCCAGCATTCAGGGAGAATATGAAAATTTGAATACTGTATTTCTATATGATTCAAAAAAAGGACTATTTTTTTTACACAAACTTAAAATGTTCTGTGGTTAAAGAGCAATAGTCTGACACACATGAGTATGTTTTCAACACTGTTAGTCATCTTCTGTCGCTGGTTCTGTATAACGTTACACCTTTGCTGTTCATGTCCTTCGAAGCATCTTTGTGTGGAAAAACAACGAGTGAAAACAAACTAAGTTAAATGACAATAACAAATAAAGGAACCTGGGACAGTAAAACCTCTCAATGTGATTATTTTAAAATATTATATATAAGTGTGTGTCGTGTGTGTGTGTGTGTGTGTGTGTGTGTGTGTGTGTGTGTGTGTGTGTGTGTGTGTGTGTGTGTGTGTGTGTGTGTGTGTGTGTGTGTGTGTGTGTGTCAGCAATCAAAACTATCTCTGTAGAATCAGAAAGTCAAATTGAATTTAGCGCGCAAACCCGTCTGTGTAAATGATCTGGGCTGCTAGTTCCCCAAATGACCAGCGATTAAACTAGAAATGTTTACCTACAGAAACTGCTTAGAAAACTGTTCAAACTTACTGTGTTTCTCTGACAGGCATCAAACCATCACCCATTTCACGACTGAATGGTGGTTTATTTTGTCAGCTACGTCAGCTGTAGGAAGTGATGTAGTTAAAGTCCTCAAACTCTTAAAATATATAATAAAAGTTCATCTTGATGTTTTTTCCCTAATGTTTTCTAATATGTCGAAGCAGGAATTTTCCATGCCCAGTCCGTGTTCTTTGCTCTTTGTCCACTTCCGTGAGTTTCACTGTTTGTTTGTTTTTTAATTATTGCCAAAGCTGTATAGAGAGTGTCAGAGAGTGTTCTGTGCTCTTCAAAATGAAGCGAAAAATAATTCAATCTGAAAAAAGAGATACGTCTGCAGGAAGATTGCAACAATCCGGTCAGAAACCCAAGGATTTAAACGTGCATGCAAGGCAAGTGAAATTTGCTGTACTGACTTTTTTACATAAAACTAAAAGTAACAATCTAAGGACATATCAATGTCAGGGCTCAAATGTAAGTTGGTTGGGACAGTATGAAGATTTAAATATGCAGTTGAAAAAAAAAATACTAGGATTTTCATCTTCCAGCTGCAACAATGTCCAGTTGTAATCAAAAGGCAAAAGCATGAACTATAACACATAGATTGAAATGTCTTGAATATACAGGTGCTGGTCATATAATTAGAATTTCATCAAAAGATTATTTGACTAATTCCCCAAAAATCCCAAATTCAGTATCTCAGAAAATGTGAAAATTATTTAAGACCAATAAAAAGAAAGGATTTTTTGAAATCTTGGCCAACTAAAAACTATGAACATGAAAAGTATGAGCATGTACAGCACTCAATACTTGGGGCTCCTTTTGCCTGAATTACTGCAGCAATGCGGCATGGCATGGAGTCAGGTGTTATGAGAGCCCAGGTTGCACTGATAGTGGCCTTCAGCTCTACTGCATTCTTGGGTCTGGCATATTGCATCTTCCTCTTCACAATACCCCACAGATATTCTATGGGGTTAAGGTCAGGCGCGTTTGCTGCCCGATTAAGAACAGGGATACCATGGTCTTTAAACCAGGAACTGGTAGCTTTGGCACTGTGTGCAGGTGCCAAGTCCTGTTGGAAAAAGAAATCTGCATCTCCATAAAGTTGGTCATGAGTAGGAAGAATGAAGTGCTCCAAAACTTCCTGGTGTACCGCTGTGTTGACCTTGGACCTCAGAAAACACAGTGGACCAACCCCAGCAGATGACATGGCACCCCAAACCATCAATTACTTTACAATGGATCTCAAGCAACGTGGATTGTGTGCCTCTCCTCTCTTCCTCCTGACTCTGGGACCCTGATTTCCAAAGGAAATGCAAAATTACTTTCATCAGAGAACTTTGAACCACTCAGCAGAAGTCCATTCTGTTGTTCAAGAGTGGATTGACTCAAGGAATGCGACAGCTGAAACCCATGTCTTGCATACATCTGTGCATAGTGGTTCTTGAAGCACTGACTCCAGCTGCAGTCCACTCTTTGTGGATCTCCCCCACATTTTTTAATGGGTTTTTTTTCCACAGTCCTCTCCAGGGTTCGGTTATCGGTTACAAGTTAAAATTTTTGAATGAAATTAGTTCATTAAATCAACCTTTTGATGATATTCTAATTATATGACCAGCACCTGTATAGCCACATCTTAGCTGTAAACCACTGGGTCAAAAATCTGATGTTTTACATCCAGTTTCTGTGTACATGTCCCTCTTTCTACAGATCGCAATGGCAATGGACGTGGACTAACATGTTCCTACTTTCTCTCTGCATCTTCTCTGCATCAATACCATTTCTTCTGCATATCTTCTCTGGTATTCAACTATTTTGTTCCAGATATTCATGTGTTGTTATTATCTGTCTATAGTTTATGAATTCTTCCTAAACTCATTTGTATTTCTCCAGCCTCTATTGACCTCAGCCGACCATCAGATATAGGGCTCAATCACACTATAAACATGTACCTCACACCTGAACAGGGGGTGAGGGTGGGCGTGTGGTCAGTTTTAACATACACACACCAAAATATAAAACAAGATAATTACAAATAATCCAGATTTCAATGCATTCTTTTTTTAATGTTTTCAAGGCACACTGTACCCGAACATAGATGGAAGGAGGCGCAGGGAAAGGATCTGGACTGGTATGAGAAAGCTCTGGGGGACGGATCGCCCATTTTCATTTACCTCCATGGCAATGGGGGCAACAGGCAGGAAACCTTTTCATCACCTTAAAACTTTTAAAGAACAATTTTTATCTTATTCTTTGTTCACTAAAGATTACATCTGTGTGCGTTTGATCTGCTAACCTATAAACCTTCGTCAGGATAGCACCATATTTAATATTTGGCAGGAATTAAAATTAGGCTGTATGGAAGAAAAGTAGACAATAAGTTCATGTAATAGATTTTAAAAGTTCTTAGTTGTGTTAATTATGTTATGTAGGACCTTTACACAGAATTTGCCATTTTGAAGACCGTAAGATTGTCTATCCTTTACAGCCTCATTTTCATCATTTAAATGTATTATTGTGTCTAACCTGACTAAGGTTAATAATAACCTGCATAATATCTTTGCACAGAGTTCAGTCATCTGACTTGTGCATTGAACTTCACACTGCTTTGCACTTTACCTTAGTAAAAACTGGGATGGGCAAATGCAGCTTATCAATAAATGTCCACATTCAGTTCTTTTGCAACCTCACCTGAAATATTGTGAAAATCTCACTGCCGTTCTTGTTTTCGCAAGTGATAACGTGATTTTAAGTGATTTTATTTTTTTATTTTTTTATCAAAGTATTTGACCTAAGAGCTGGAAAGGGAGCAGCAGGTCATTTGCATTTAAAGATATATGCACGAAAACAGCGTGTTTCTGCTGCTTCTCAAAATAGGCATTTTCAAAATGATATAATAAATAATCCATGGGGTATTTGTATAGAAGCAGTTTAGTCTCAAATATAATTCACGCAAAAAACACGATTCACACATGCGTAGACAATTTCACATGCATGAAACCTAATTCACGTACACACAAAAAAAAATTCACGTGCATGAAAAAAAATTTTTCACAAAAAGCAATTCACATACGCAAAATAAAATTATATATTTATAAAATACATTTCACAAATGCAAAAAACAATTTGTAGATATACAACTGTGCACAAAAACCTTTGAATGTTTAAAATATACGAGTGTCTGAATGTACAAATCGTTATTTACTACGAATCCACTCGGATTTGTGTGTGTGTGTTTTTGAGACTTTCCTGGCAGAGCTCTCTTCCCACGTGCCCATGCTTCCTTTTCTTCATTGGCCATGCTGGATTACTGATGTAAAGGCTTAATTTCCGTTCTAATTAATCCATATTGCGCAAAATGTGCCGCAGAATCGTGCTCCTAGAATGCACTCAGTGGCTTATGATATGATTGGTTGAATGGTAAGCTCGCATCTGATTGGCTAAAGAGAATGACAGACCCACGTGGGAAGAGAGCTCTGCCAGAAAAGTCTCAAAAACACACACACTCAAATTCCAGTGGATTCGTAGTAAATGACGATTTGTACATTCAGACACTCGTATATTTTAAACATTCAAAGGTTTTTGTGCACAGTTGTATATCTACAAATTGTTTTTTGCATTTGTGAAACATATTTTATAAATTTTATTTTGCGCATGTGAATTGCTTTTTGTGAATATATTTTTTTTTTCACGCACGTGAACTTTTTTGTGTGTGTACGTGAATTAGGTTTCATGCATGTGAAATTGTCTATGCATGTGTGAATCGTGTTTTTTGCGTGCATTATATTTGAGACTAAACTGCTTCCATATATTTGAGCTGAATAGTCACAGACACACTTCTGGGGACATCTGAGACTTATATTACATATTGTAGAAAGGGGCATAATATGTCTCCTTTAAATAAAAAATCCAAGTACAATTAATTAAAATTTAAAAATAAATAAACCATCAAACATACACTGCCATGTTATAATCAGTTTGTTAACCTTAATAAGTTTACCATATATTGACTAGCCAAATACAACTTTCAGTTCATCTGTGATTTTTCTTGTTTGATATCCCATTTAAAATGTTCTTTTCCTCTAAATAAATAATACATTTTGCATTATATTGAAAATACATGCTTTGTTTTTATGTACTTGTTTATTTTTCTCTTGATGTTCACATGACTATTCAATTTTGTACCTTTGATAAACAGATCTGCACCCCATCGAATTGGAATTGCAAATGTGAGCAAACTCACTTATTTCATTATGAAGAAAGACTAAGAACAAGAGTAGTAGTAATGACTGGAGTGTCTTGGTCATACAGGTCTTGAGTGCTGTTGGATATCATGTTTTGGTGATGGACTACAGAGGTGGGTCAAATGTTCTGACTTCACTGTAGCCCATTTCACACTTTGATATATGATTTCTCTATTGCTTACTCAAATATATTTGAACTCATCAGGTTTTGGGGACTCCACTGGTGAGCCTACAGAGGCCGGTCTGACTACTGATGCTGTGTACTTGTACCACTGGGTTAAGGCACGCAGTGGAAACAGCCTGGTGTGTGTGTGGGGTCACTCGCTTGGTAGTGGGTGTGTAGAATCACCTTTTTTATTGACTTTTCCTATGTTTACTACAAATGTTTTAGAAACAGCAACAAAAAAACATAATAAATGATATATATTATCATATGTATATATGTATTTTCTACAGTTTTAAGTTTCTTTTTTCAATAGTGTTACGACTAACACTGCAGTGAAATTACTGGAGCAAGGTAAAAATTCTAGCGATTTAAAAAGAAGCATGCTCTTGTTTGTCTCAGTGGCTCTTCCTTGTTATTCTCTCACTCTTTAAGTTTGACTTTAGGATTTGTCATTTTATTGCATAGAAAGCTTCACATATTTTTATGTTTGACCATAAATCTCTTTACTGTAATGGAAGAATGCTACACTTTCTTTATTCTGTATTTTTTCTTGTTGCGGAAACTGCACATCTCTTGACAGGAAAACAGTTTGATGGAATTATACTTGAGGGTGCATTCCTAACTGGACGGGTGGCAAGAGATCAACGGATGGAACACCCTTTTACATGGGTAAGTAACATTCAAGATCTTTGCAATTTTAACATTATGGTTCATTAATCATTGTTTGGTGCATGTAAGTCTTATTTGTACCTCTTTTCATTTTCCCCAGTTTTATTGGAAATTCCCATACATTCAGTTCTACCTTTTCAATCCACTTAAAAACAACATTTTAGTCTTTCCAACTGATGAGAAGTATGTGATATTGTTTCACTAAATTATGCCAGTAATATTATTTTAAATATGTAAATGCTATAGAACTTTTAATCTCTTACACCCTTCCCTTTTTTTGTTGATAGTTTGCAGAAACTTCAAACTCCCCTCATGATTCTGCATTCTGAAGATGACCATCTAATTCCCATTGCCATAGCTCAAGAGGTTTGTGTGTACATGAAACATATGTTATCTCATAAAAAATTGTTTGGAAATACATTTTTACTTTGAATTACAATTTATTTGCAAAGATCTACAGAACTGCAAAAAAGGCCCAGAACTCGGATAAGCGAGTCAAACTGGTAACATTTGATGGATCGCTTGGATACCTTCATAATGGGCTGTATAAAGACTCTGGGTTGCCAAATATCATAAGGTGATGTTACTCTGAAAATTTTTTATTCATCTGAATATTTGTTGCTAATATTGAATTGCAGCAAAATAAATGTATATTTTATTCATTACAGGGAGTTTGTGGAGTCACTGATGACATGAGAGACACACACAGAAGAAGGAGGAGGATTTACAGGATTTACAGTTTCATATAATTGATGTTGGAACTGTTGTACAATTAATAATTGTATTGTCAATGTAATCACAATGTTGCCACTGGCAGTGTATCTCTGACAGACATGAAACTATCACCCATTTTATGACTGAATAGTGGTTTGTTTCCTCAGAGACATAATCAGCGTGAAGTGATTAAACAACTCATCAATTTTTTTTTTTATATAAAGGTTCATCCTCATCTTCATGTTTTTTCTTTTTTTTTTTCTCAAATGACTCATCAATATGCAAAAAAAATGTGCTCCTAAACATTCTATATTTCTAAATAAACCTTTTAATTAAATACATATTACAACTTTAATTTGAAATTAATTCAATATGCATGTATTTGTGAATATATTAAAGGTATACTATTTGACTCCTTTCTAAAAGCAAATTTTATTGTAAAAATTAAAGAACATTGACGGTCATTGAAAATGTGTATAGGTGTAAAAGATCCAACAAGAGGCTTGCAAAATCTTCAGAAAGAAAGAAAGTTCTCCTTGGCCATTGGAGACAGAGTATTAATAAACACTTGATAAATCTGCCTACGTGATCCAACTAAACCTTTTCTGAGTAGAGTGCTTTGTATGAAAATGAATCTTGAATATGAATAATGCCATTGTAATATTGTTTTTTTCTTTCTGAGAATTTTGAACTTTAAAAATTAAATGTGTGGTAATGTATGCTACAACTGTGCCATAAATCTAGCCTAACTATAGAACATGTCTTTCTACATAAAACACTTAACTTATTAAAAATTATTTCAACCTATGCAAAGTAAAAAAAAAAATAATAATAATAATTGCATTAAAGCATATCAGGAGCAGTGTATATTCATAAATCACACCAAAATGATGTAGCAAAATCTAGAGTGGAAAAAAAAATCTTCAAAATGTGTGTACATAAGCCCTGCCCATGCTCTTTGCTCTTTGCACCTATTCACTTCCATGAATTGCATGGTTTGTTTGTCAATTATTGCCAATGTTATGAGTAAAGTAAATAGAAAGAGTGTCTCTTGCTCTTCAGAATGAAGAAAAGAATCAATAAATCTGAAAGGAAATTTCTGTCTGCAGGAAGATTGCAACAATCTGGTCAGAAACCTAAGGATTTAAACGTGCATGCAAGGCAAGTGACATTTTGTACTGACTTCTTTAAAAGTAATACAGTATAGGCCGGTCCGGTCCTTTTTTTTTTTTTTTTTTTTTTTTTTGGCTAGACCGCTGCATAACTTTAACAATTCAGGCAATGTTTAACTGTGATGTTTTATTTAGCCCTGAATAAGGCTAAAATGTAATTGGTAAAAAAAGAGAAGGACCTTTAGAATGTGATATTAGGAGCATAAACTATGAAGTTTCATTTAAAGGTGCTGTAGGGAACTTTTGTAAAAAAAAAATATATATTTTTTACATATTTATTAAACCTGTCATTATGTCCTGACAGCAGGGGCGTCGCACCCGTGGGGATTTCCCGGTGAGAAGGTTCAACCCCCGCACGTTTTCCGCAGTTTTGCACAAATGCCTTACTACAGTCGCTCCTCCGTTTCTCTTGCCGCTCTGTGTCTGCGCTCGATGCGGCTGCCTCTTCCCCCCTCCCTCTCGGTGTACGTGACACCGGCTTTGAGTGTGACCGGCTCATGATTGGCTGTTCTGCCTTAAGTCCCGCCTCTCTTGGAGTGTTATTGGTCAGCTCGTGCTGAGGAGGCGGAGACTTATTGTTATGGTTATTTACGTCTCCCTTTTCCAGGTACTTTAAATGAGTGTTTATGCTTTCGAGGTTTTTAAATAAGCTTGATATGTGTTTGGGAAGATGTTCTGTTATAGTTTTGTTGACATGTCGAGTGTTTTCGGTATTATATTTGGTTTTTTAGACTAATGCAATTATTGGGATATTGTTTGTTGATTAGCTAAATACTTTTGTGGATATCTGTTGTGTTTGATTGTAACGTTACCTGTTGAGGAGAAAAAAGTGATAAATGATGACATTGTTTGGATACCTGTTGAAGAACTATGAAAGAAAATTGTATAAATTTGAATGTTTAAAAACAGTAAATTGTTACATTATTTATACCACCAGAGAAAACGCTTTATGTGGGTGTTTTTTTTTACTGCCCTTTTCTATTTTTATTTTTTTTAATGTAGGATTATTTTTTTTCCCCAGCCAAACGCTGCAAGCCGGAAATCCGGCACAGTGCCGGAGAACTTTAAGCCCGGCATTTTGTACCCCTCTGCCACTGTATTCATTGTTTTTATTGTTTATAAACAAATCACATCCATCCCCCGCACTTTTGAAAAGCTTGCTACGC
Source organism: Carassius auratus (assembly GCF_003368295.1). Lineage (NCBI taxonomy): Eukaryota > Metazoa > Chordata > Actinopteri > Cypriniformes > Cyprinidae > Carassius > Carassius auratus. The sequence goes on along the minus strand of NC_039255.1, from coordinate 17,114,794 downwards.
CCCTGCCTGACAGTAGAATATGAAACAGATAATCTGTGAAAAAAATCAAGCTCCTCTGGCTCCTCCCAGTGGTCCTATTGCCATTTGCAGAAACTCCATCGCTCCCGTTAAAAAATAACCAATCAGAGCTGCGGTCCGTAACTTTGTTTGTGTTCAAAATGTAGAAAAATGTATGTAATAAGCGAGTACACCATGAATCCATTTTCCAAACCGTGTTTTTGGCTTGTCCTGAATCACTAGGGTGCACCTATAATAAGTGTTTATATTCGGACTATTTTAGATTGCTTCGGGGATACCGCGGCGGAGTAACCCAGTACCTTTGTGATTCTTCATAGACATAAACAGAGAGAAGTATTTCCGGCTACGATGTTCTTCTGCAAGACGCAAGCAGTTCTGTTTATTAACCGCTAGAGCGTCAAAAGTTCCCTACTGCAGCTTTAAGCAATTCATGAAGAATTCATGACATTACACAACATTTTCATCTTCCAGCAGCAACAAAGTCCAGTTGTAATCAAAGGCAAAAGCATGAACTATAACGCATAGATTGCAATGTCTGGAATGTATCATCTTGGTTGTAGACCACTGGGTCAAAAATCTGACGTTTTACATCCAGTTTCTGTGTACGTGTCCCTCTTTCTACAGATCGCAGTGGCGATGGACTAACATGTTCCTACTTTCTCTCTGCATCTTCTCTGCATCAATACCATTTCTTCTGCATATCTTCTCTGGTATGCAACTATTTTGTTCCAGATATTCATGTGTTGTTGCCATCTGTATATAGTTTATGAATTCTTCCTAAACTCATTTGTATTTCTCCAGCCTCTATTGACCTCAGCCGACCATCAGATATAGGGCTCAATCACACTATAAACATGTACCTCACACCTGAGCAGGGGGTGAGGGTGGGCGTGTGGTCAGTTTTATCATACACACACCAAAATATAAAACAAGATAATTACAAATAATCCAGATTTCAATGCATTCTTTTCTTAATGTTTTCAAGGCACACTGTACCCGAACATAGATGGAAGGAGGCGCAGGGGAAGGATCTGGACTGGTATGAGAAAGCTCTGGGGGACGGATCGCCCATTTTCATCTACCTCCATGGCAATGGGGGCAACAGGCAGGAAACCTTTTAATTATCTTAAGAGATTTTTTATTTAGTCATAAACTTTGATTCTTAGTTTAGTCATTTTATTTAGTTTTTCCTTTGATCTGCTAACCTATAGACAATACAATATCGGTGATCTGACTCGTGCATTAAACTCCACACTATTTTTCACTTTACCTTTAAAAAAAATAAATATGAACTGCAGTTAATACAATTTTCACTGATTTTCAGTGATTTTTCATTTTTGAAAACGTGTTCTCCAATGAATAGAAAAAAGGTATACACATTTTGCATTATATTGAAAATCTTTTTTTCTTTATGTCTTGATGTTCACATGATTATTCATTTTTGTACCTTTGATAATAAACAGATCTGCACTGCATCGAATTGGAATTGCAAATGTGAGCAAATTTACTTATTTCATTATGAAGAAAGACTAAGAACAAGAGTAGTAGTAATGACTGGAGTGTCTTGGTCATACAGGTCTTGAGTGCTGTTGGATATCATGTTTTGGTGATGGACTACAGAGGTGGGTTAAATGTTGTGACTTCACTGTAGCCCATTTCACACTTCGATATATGATTTCTCTATTGCTTACTCAAATACATTAAAACATGTCAGGTTTTGGGGACTCCACTGGTGAGCCTACAGAGGCCGGTCTGTGTACTGACGTCTTATATTTGTACCACTGGGTTAAGGCACGCAGTGGAAACAGCCTGGTGTGTGTGTGGGGTCACTCGCTTGGTAGTGGGTGTGTAGAATCTGCTTTTTTATTACCTTTGACTTTAGCTGTGTTTACTCATAATATATTAGAAATGATAAACACTGTCAATTGGAAATAAAAAAATACTTTCAGTATGCATTAACTGCAGTATGTTTCTTTTTCGATAGCGTTGCATCTACCACTGCAGTTAAATTACTAGAACAAGGTAAGAATCTGACTGATTTTAAAACAAGCCTGCTTTTGTTTATCTTAGTGGTTCTTGTCTCACTCTTTACTGTTAATTAAAGGAGCTGTCACTGTATAGTGAGCTTTAATATTTCTTTCAATAAATTTCTTGACTTTAAGGAGGGAGTGTTGTGTGTTTTTTATTGTTTTATTATCCTGTATTTTGGCTTAATCAAAAAACTGCAAATTTCTTGACAGGAAAAGAGTTTAATGGAATAATTCTTGAGGGTGCATTCCTAAATGCAAGGATGGAAACAAATAAACTTACTGAACACCCTTTTACCTGGGTAAGCAACGTTCAGGGTCATGTCAAAAAAATTGCTTCTGACAAATGAGTTTTAGGTATTTTCTTTAAGGTTTTTATTAGGTGTACATTATTTTTGGAAACTACGTTTTAAAAATCAAAACAATTGGGATTTTTAGGTTAAATTTATTTTTTATTCTGTAAAATTTGAGGTTATTAATATTTTACACGGACAAACCACACAAGATTAATAATATGGGCCAATAATCAGTTTGGTACATGTAAGTCTTATTTATATCTCTATTTTTCAAATTTTCTCCAGTTTTATAGGAAGTTCCCATATATTCAGTACCTCTTGTTCAATCCACTGAAAAACAAAGATTTGAACCTTCCAACTGATGAGAAGTATGTGACTTGTTTTTATATATTTAAACAATTTATATAAAATATAAAGTAATTATTTAACAGTATGAGTAGAAACATTATTGTAATATTAAGCTAGTGTTATGTTAAATATGTAAATATATTGTAAACTTTTCATCTGTTGCTATATTTTTTATTTATTTATTTTTTTGATAGTTTGCAAAAAATTCGAACTCCCCTCATGATTCTCCATGCTGAAGATGACCATCTAGTGCCCTTCACCTCAGCTCAGGAGGTTTGTGTGTATGAAACGTAATTTACCTTATGACAAATAATTCAGAAATACCTTTATTTACTTTACATTTTTTTGGCTCAGATCTACAGAATTGCAAAAAAGGCCCAAAACTCAGATGAGCGTGTTAAGCTAGTACGATTTGATGGATCGCTTGGATACCTTCATAATGGGCTGTATAAAGACCCTGGTTTGCCAAATATTATAAGGTGAGGTCACGTTCAGAAAAATATCTAAATATTATTTAAAGAGTTCAAATTAATTTCCTTAAGAGATAAGAAGGCCTTATTTTCCATAAAAATTAACAGAGAAAAATAATTAGTTACTTTTAAGTAGTACTTGCTTGTTGCTAATGTTGGACATACATCACTAAATTACAGAAAAATATTAGAAAATGGCTGCAAAATAAATGCCTGTTTTCTTCATTACAGGGAGTTTGTGCAGTCACTGATGATATGAGAGACACACACAGAAGGAGGAGGATAAACCAACTAATAACTGGCTAAATAGCTGTACAACTGGTGCTATAACTGTACATTTAGTTGTTTTAAACAGTATATGCATTTCTTGAATATAAAACATTGCAATGTCTGAAGTAAATTTGACAGAATTCCCCCATAGGTTGAATATATTGTCTAGTTATTATTTGTAACATTAATTTCTTTCAATACTCCTTTTTTCACGATGCATAATAAAATCAGTTGTATAGTTTCTTGACCCAGTGTCATAGGTTTTTTGTACCGTTTTCCAGTTCAAATATATGAACATTCTTAAATTAAGATACATTTACGTCATATACAAAATAAATACATTTACTAAAAAATAAGGTAGTGTTTTATACTTCTACAAGAATAACTGTCTGTCAAGTACATTTAAGTAGATTTTTCTGAGTCCATTAGCAAATCTGTTAATTTTTAATCAAACCCACTTTACTTTCATCAATTTAACAGAAAACAAGACTTGTCTATAGTGTAATTTGGCTTCTCAAGTAAATGTATATTGATCAGAATTATCTTTTGACATTTGCACTGAAAAACAAGACAAAATATAAATACATTTGTGCAGTGTGATCAGAAGGTACATTAAAAGTTATTTCCATATTCTTGTGATTTAGAGCAGACTTAGAGCAGCTATTTTGGTTGGAAGTTGTATTTTCAAACTTTGAAGTGTTGCTAATACACATTGTGTGCATTCATTTATTTAGGCCTATTTACTTACAAAGCCTACTTAATTTTACTTCATCTTACGAGTCTTTAGTTTACCTTGATTAAAAACTGCAGAAATGCTGATGTTCTCAAGTCAAACTAGTTGAATTCCCAAGGTGTCTCAATTACTTTGCAAGACAAATGTTTTTGTCATTAGCCATTGGCCAAAATGATACACTAGCTCTCCCAAAAACAAAACAAAGTATATGGGGTATTCTAGAAAGCAGGTTATGTGATATAACCAGGTAGGTTTAAGGGTAAACAGATAAACTTGGCATTCAGTTCCAAAAACGGAGTAAACTTTTAGCGTATAAAAGCAACTTCTGAATTCTCTGAACATAACCTGCTCCAAAGTATGTTATGTTTCAGGGTTAGTTTAGGCTACTTCAGAGCTATTAGCACATGCGAGACCTATTGATGAGACACCAGTGGGCTTTAAAAAAAAAAAAAAAAAACCTTTTCTTGGCTGTTGACGTTAATAGCGTTTATTATTGTTAATTTGTGTTTCAATTATAATATGATGAGCTCATTGACGACTTCTCCTCCAGAAAAACCAGGAGTGTGCCTTTGAAATTTTGAATGCTCCAGCAGATCAGTGTTGATTTTTGGAGTGTCTATTTACACAAAGTGCAAATAAAGTGCAGCTATAGGCGCCTTGTTGGCAGAAGCTTATTATACTAACTCCAGTCAACACAACAAAAGACTATCAACAAGTGACAGTTTCAGTGGCGTAAATGCATATAGCGAGTGATGTTGTTTTGACGCGATCGACCTGAGTTCAATCTGAGTTTTGCCAATCGGAAAGGCATTTATTTTCAATAAGATTTAAGGAAATAACAGAAATGTCAAAAATAAAGTAACGTGTAGGGGTAGGGTATGTGTAGGGAGGGCTTTATTGTACAAAAAAGGTGGCATCCTTTTTTCTTTTTTTGAATTAAAATTATAATTTACACTCAATACGTTATTGCATTCTGTTTTATAATTTACTACAATATTGAAATGCAGATAATTTCCACTATTTGAAATAAGTAGTATAAATAGCATTTCATTGTGAAAATGGAATCTATAGCTAGCACTTGGTGTAAATAGCACTATTTTTTTCACTTAGTGTAAGGATCTTTTGCTAAGAAAATATGCTATTTGCACTTAGTGTAAATAGCTGCTGCCACACATTTTTTATTCATTTTTATTATTGTTTATTTTGATAATACTTAATATTTTATTTAATGCGTGTATTATTAAGGCTATTTATTTATTATTTTTGCTGTATAGCTACAATTATAATTTGTAAATAAAACAATTGAATTACAATTTATTTACTTTTATCTTTTATTAAAGTTCAATTTGCATCCGTATAGTAGTTTTTATTATTTATTTATTTAATTTTTTTACATTTATTTTCCCCATAATATCTGGGGAAGGGGGCACAACATTACAATTCTGCTTAGGGCACCCGTTGGACAAACAACACGCACACACACAAACTGCTTTGTCCGACACCCATATCATATTTTATAATATTTTACATTATTCGAAGTTTCCATCAATGAACAGTGAAGTTGGTTTTACATCCTGCTGAGCAGTCGGCCTTCCCAGCGCTTCTCAGATGACGTGGCCATGGGTGGCGAAGAGGAGGGTTTCCTTAATCAACCCGGAGTCATCGCTCTCTCGAACGATAGGCCCAAGTTACCCACGTGACCTCTCCCCACCAATCACCGAGAAACGCGCTGATCACTCGCTGAACAGTTTTACGACAGACTCGTATGTGTGCATCTTAATGCAACCACTGTCATAGAACCAGGAAGAAGGAAGGTGGGATAGCCCCCCCAAAAAGATACCATCCCAAATCAGTCGCACAATTTTCTCTACAAAATCATGGGGCTCTGCTGGTGGACGGTTGAAGCGGTTGTCTTGACGGCTGTTTTTAGTTCATTGCTGCTAGTTGGAGCAGATGAACACGACCACAAGGTAAGAGAAACCGCGGGCCGAGAAGCCCTCTGTGCTCGATGTGTATAGTCTCGAGAGATATTAGATTTCGGGCTGGTTCTTCTGACAAAAGTGTCTAACATCAACGGACAGAAGTATATCCAAAACAGTGGACTCGCAGACCCATTAATTGTCCCGTGTCGGTTTTAGAAATCCTAAGTAGCTACGTGGCTAGCTTAGCATCAGTTATCACATTACATTCTGTTGTGCAAATAGCATGGCAGTGCTCGCAATAATCGGGTTATTCTCCTCCAATGATGCATGATAAGTATAATGTTATTCCAGGTATTACCTCTCAATGTGTTTCGTGTACTGTGTGTTTCTTTTGTGTATGTCTGAGCTTACTCTGAAGGGTTGGCTAACCGTCGTTAGCTTCAATATGTCCGTCTGTACTATATAACGTTACTGTATAAAGTCTGTACACACACATCCGGTTCGTCCATGTTTTTATTTTTATTTTTTATGACTGACACACTATAAAACATTGTTCCTTTTATAATAAAAACCAGCTTTTCTTGCTACAATGTTACCTTACAAATACAGTGTGACGGAATGGTAATCTTATATCGATGACATTTTGCTGACTGTGTTTTACAGTTCCTAGCTCCATGGCATTTAATCATAATATGTCAATGTACCAACCTGTCTGAACTAATAAAATGTGTTTTTTTTTGCAGTAAAATGGTAGGTACATTGGTATGCTGCATCATTTCTGTGATCAGTAATTAATTACACAATGACAGAGCTCTGGGTAACGGGTAATATTCCAGTATATATTAGTATATATAATCCAGTATATATTTAAAACAAAAAAAAATATTTTTTAGATTTTTAATGTAATGCAGCTAATAAGCAATTCGTAGCCTTTTTATGCTCTGAAAAAAAGTTAGCTACACACAGTGTGCACTGTGCTGCCCTAAGAACAATATTTGCTTTGGATTTGAGACAACTTTAATGTTGGCATGAACCGAAAATTCAAGTGCATTTTTAGATACTAACGGTATTACTACTATTATTATTATTATTATTATTATTATTATTATTATTATTATGAAATTCTGACCATGTAATGTTTAATCAAAATGTTATAACTTGAGCTCACATTCTACCTCCACTTCGGCCCACATCTCAAAATCCAGTGGTCGCCTACTGGTTAGAAAGTTGGACTTGTAACCCAAAGGTCAAGGGTTTGAGTCTTGGTACCGGCAGGTATTGTCAATGGGGGAGTGAATGAGCAGTGCTCTCTTCCACCTTCAAAACCACAATTGAGTTGAGACCATCGAGCAAGGCACTGAACCCCCATCTGCTCCCTTCGTGTCGCAGCAAAAAAAAATGTCTGCCAACTGCTCCGGCTGTGTGTTCACTATATGTTTGTGTTCACTACTCACTGTGTGCACTTGGATGGGTTAATTTTCAACGCAGATTCCGCGTATGGGACACAATGCTTGGCTACCCATCACACAATTTTCAATCAGCTAAGGATACAGAGAACCAAGACCCTGCTCTAACCTTTTTTCGATACACTCAGGTGTAACACAATACAGAAAATATCTGTTGATTCTTCCGTTTCATTGTGATTTTAAGTGCCATAGTGTGTCCAAATGTCATTTGTGTCAGGACTTACTTAGACAGCATTTTTGGAGTGCATTTGAATGTCGTCTTCCTGTCCCGAAGTTCCTTACAGAATTCATCAGGATTTTGGATGTTGGCAGATATATTCTCAATATTGCATATAATATGAACAAATGTGATCTGATGCATGATCAGTTTAGACAAGTTGATTATGGGTATTCATTAAGACTGGATTTTCCATTTCACAGCTTTCATAACATTACTGGAAGTATTCAGTACCACACATTATCAGTGATAATGAATTATAGTACATAAAAAATGTACTATCATTTATATTTATAAACCGGTATATATATATATATGCTGTCTCAAGAGATCTGAGGACTTCTGATAGTTTATGGGCTCTCTTTTTAGTGTGGGAGACTGTTTAAGGATTCATGGATACAAACATGCAGCTGTCTTCTCTTCCTCTTATTCTGATGTTCATTTTATTTAGACCAGTACATCCAGTGTCGTGAGTGCTGATGTACTGCCCTTTAGATTCAGAAAGGATGGTGTAACACTACCTGATTTTCAGGTTCACACCTTTGCTGTGATTCTTTAGATTCTTAATTCAAAGAAGTAAAGGAATAGCTCACCAGAAAAATAAATCTTCATTCTGTATCAAGATCATCTACGTCCCTGGATCAATTACATTTCATGTCTAGTGGGTGAGCTGTTATGTCTTAGGTCTTGTCATTTGCCTAAGGGAAAAGGATCTTTCATTATGAATAAGAAAACATGTTAAACATACCGTAGGATATTAATAACCACTGAAAGGAGACAAAAGCATTACTACAAAGAAGTCAGTGTCATCGGTCCGGTGTACTTTATTCTGTATATTTTAAAAACTGGTTTGACAGCAGCTTTTGAATATGTATGTTAGTGGGAAGTCTTACCTTGTTCGTAATTATAACTTAATGCAGTTTACATGATTCACAAGTTGGTTGAACGTTTTAGGCACATGTTTTTTGTGCTGTTGATGTAGTATATCATATTGGTCTCTAGACAAAACTGTGTGCAGTAAAATTATCATTATTTTGTATAAATAACTCAAAAAATAATTTGTATTTGAAAGTTTGATGTTATTTATGGAGTTATCTATTAATGTTTAGATTTATCCATTATCTTTTTTTTTTTACAGCGCTGTATAAAATCTGCTTGCCTGTCCACTTGGAGGACGCATAGATTTTAACTAAAGACTTAAGTGTAATGTTAAACAAGTGAACCATTTTTATTTTTTTAAGCATTTTTTCCTTCAAGCATGGTCTCTGATTTATTTTATTTTGCTTTTGCATGAGGGTTGACAGTATCACATCATTTAGTTTGTCTCAATTCTAAAATCTCTTTTCTGCCAGCTGACTTCATCTTGAATCAGTGATGTAATTTTTATGGGTGTGCTTGAGCCCTGGACAGCAGTGTGTGTGTGTGTGTGTGTGTGTGGACTGGATTCAGAAGTGATTCTATTAGTTTTCTCTATTTGAAGAGTTGTTTAAGGGCAAAATGCAGTCTAGTTTCTGTTTATTTTCAAACTTTCAAATGGTGACATCCTGGAGTTGAATTAACATCACAAAGAAGTAGATGCTGATATTTGAAACCGGTAGCTGATGACTGCTGTCTTTTCTTCTCCAGTACACCGATAAAGAGGAGGTGGTTCTATGGATGAATACAGTGGGCCCTTATCACAACCGACAGGAGACCTATAAGTACTTCTCCCTACCGTTTTGTGTGGGCACCAAGAAAACTATTAGTCACTATCACGAGACGTTAGGAGAGGCGCTGCAGGGGGTTGAATTGGAGTTCAGCGGTCTGGACATCAAGTACAAAGGTATGGTCGTATGTTAATATGTCTAGCGTGTTAAAATATTCAAATGAAGCTCCTCAAATGCACAAGTATTAAACAGTAATACTATGTTAATTAAATTCGTAATTCATGTTTTTGTTGCTTAGGAAGTATTATTGCTCTTGTGGTGGTTGTAAGAATGCAATGCGGATTTGTCTTTTACAGAGGAGGTGATGCAGACAAACTACTGTGACATTGAACTTGACAAACCTAAAAGAGATGCATTTGTCTATGCCATCAAGAACCACTACTGGTACCAAATGTACATAGATGACCTTCCTATCTGGGGTAAGTAAGCAAGAAGCCAAAGTGGCAGGTCTGCTCCTTACTAAGTGTACAAAACCCTGGCACTGGTTAGTTTTCAGATTTTCTCTGTTTTGCATGTGCTGTTAAGTGCAGTCACATTAACCTTTGCTCGACAAATCAGTCATTAGTGATTTCAGTAGGATTTCACACGTTCAGGAGTTTTGATTGAGGGCAAAAAGGTTCATGTTGACCAACAGTTAGCTACTTTGGAAAAAGTAACTGCTCTGTGGGCAGTGCTTCATACATTTTAAATCAATTAATTTTGTTATGTGCTGTTATTGTAATTTTTGTTAGTTTTAGATTTTTTTTATGCTTCTGTATAGCTTTAATCTATTTCAGTTTTAGTAATTTGTGTACTTATTTGCCAAGGCAGCATTTCTAATTGTTTTTTTTAGGTTAATTTTGCATTTAATTTTTTCATATTTTAATTTATTTCAGCTTGATTTCAATTACAGAAAATGATTTGTATAATTTTAGTTAAAAATAACTGTTCAAGTGAGAATGTTTGTAACCGAGACCGCAGTTGTGAAGGGTAAAAAAGTAACGAGACAAATCTGTTCAACAACAACAAATAAGCATGAATAGTTTTATGATGATCATTTTAGTTATCAAAAAGACCAGATGAGGCTTTTTGTTCATGGGTGACCTTCAAAATGTGATTCAAATTTTGGTGCAAATGACATTGTTCTTCTCTGGGCCCATCATTTCTGTGCGGGTGTGTGGAGACAAGGTTACCACCTGCTCTCTGAGGTACGGTTAACGTTGTACACCTCACCAATGATAAGAATGCATTAGACACTAATGTTAGAGGTGTTCTTGGGATTCATTTTCACGGAGAAGAGAAATTGGCCACATCTGTAAATCTGTATGCATTTGTGCCTGTATTAAGTGTCTTCTGGGACATCCTGGTGGTTTTTGACAAGCACGTATCTAAGGATTATTGATTTGTCCATTATGCAAGATTTGAGGCTGGTGAGAAGGTCATTAGTATGCTTGTGTCATGTCATATGAGCATCAGGCTGACTGAAAGAGGAGGTTTGAAAATACTGACAAAAATACAGCATTTGTTGCCCAAATGTTAGCCACTCTTCCACAAGCTAATAACTTTTTAAAATTGTCTGACCTGAATCCCAGCCTGCACTGCTCCAACCCTACACTTAACAAGATGCAATGGATGCCTATGTTTAGGGTGAGAGTCTCCATCTAGTCATCTTTGGTGCTTTACTGGACAGTGTCTCTTGTCCTTGTCGTCTCTTGAGCCTTTGGTCACAAGGTGAATTAAACAGTGTTTATGATTTTGGCCCATAAAGCCTTTGAGGTTAGCAAAAAAAATAATTCAGAATCACTGATGTATATTTTCATTGTGTGTAGATCATGGAGAACTTAAAAAGGTTTTAAGCTCATGTTGATTCTAGAGGGTAGTAGCAACCCCTTAACACAGCACACTCAGCTCTGACCCATCCTCCATCAAACTGCTGAGTGTCTCCTCTTGGTTAATAAGAAAATGGTTGTCAGCAGCATGTCTGCAAAGCATGTTCACATTTGCAAAGGAGACTTCAGCAGACCTTCTGAAAGATAAAGCCACCATAATTGTAGGTGCTCTAGAATCTGGACTTCAATGGCATCTTGGACCCTACACATCGTTCTTCACATCAAATGGCTTGTGTGAGAGCAGCAGGTCGGGGACTCAGGGATTCTTCATTCAAATTCTTTAAAAAGCTCTTTGAGATCCGTTGTGAGCTGACAAAATAGCTATTAAAAAAAATTCTGGAAACTTCCCATCCACTGACCATCTTCTCACTCTGTTTAAATGATCTTGTACCTCAGATAATGTTACTGAGCCATAACCTAATGCAAAAAAAGAAACCTTTCAGTGCCTGGAAGGGAAATCAGTTTATTGAAGTATTTTAAATCTCCAGGGGACATTTAACAGACCATTACTACTCAACAGTACTAATGAAATGTAGCCTTGGAGTTATTGTTGTAAAACCATTTGTTCTGAAAGAGCAGTAGGAAGTGTTCTAATAGTTGCCCATGATGAATTAAGGATATTTGATTATGGGAATGGAAAAAATAGGCTTTAACCCTTTAACTGCCCAACCAAGAAAAAAAGCATTTGAAATTTTTTTTGTTTGCATTTCTTATCTCCTTATGTCATTAGTTAACACACTCAATGTATTTTTATTCAACACGTCCCATAATTTTTAAAATATCGGCCTCTACCAAATGGTTATGTCACTTAATGGCAAAAGTACCGGAATTCATACACATACTATGGAAATCAGAAAATATGAACTATAATGAATGATCAGAAAGTTATATTTCTCAGCAAATAGTACATTCTGACAGCAGAAAGGATTATCTGAAAACATTAGCTTAGCTTTTCTACGTTTACCATAAAGTGACAAATCAACCATTTGGTTGATCAGGCAGTTAAAGGGTTAACTGGCATCTGAGTGAGCTAGATGTTTTTTTAGATGTTTTATTTCTTTTATGATTTTTGAAGCAGATAGAACTATAGAGATAAAATATTGCATTTGATCTGATATGTTTAATAGTAAGTTTGTCTCAAAAGCTTGAAAATGTTCTTTATTGGTTCTTTACTTGAAACGATAGTATGAAATGGTATTCGCAAAGCGTTTAATGTCTGTAATGTGTATCATTTACACAACACTCAAAAGGAAATACAGCGGACTTATCTGTTACAGTCGGGTTATAAAATGTTGGGCTGTGATGTTAGTGGTTATTCCAGTCATTTCAGATGTTGAGAAAGTTTTGATGAAAGAATAACATACAGAACTGAATCACTGCCAATAAGATCAGAGACAGATATTGAGTAAACAATGTCTATTTTGATTTAATATAGTTATTTAAACTGAGAATACATTGTTGACATTATGTGAAGTTTTTACCTTCATTCTTAATTGAAAATTGTTTCGTGGGATTATTTAAGGGATTGTTGGTGAAGCTGACGAAAATGGTGAGGACTATTATCTCTGGACTTACAAAAAGCTGGAGATTGGACAGAATGGGAATAGAATTGTGGATGTTAACCTGACCAGCGAGGGGAAGGTCAAGCTTGTGCCAAACACAAGAATTCCCATGTCATACTCCGTGAGTAAAGCTTTCCTAGGCCCCAGAAACCTGCTAATATTAGCTATTATTTTTTAAATGGTCACTTATAAAATTTTGTCACAGATAAAAATTTGTTTTGTCTTTTTATATTTTTCTATATTTTGAAAATTTTTAGCTATTTTGCCCATACAAAAGGTATATTAATGCTCATTGTGTGATAGAAGTCTGTTTTTCCTTCCTTAGCTCCTTAGATAGCTCTCATACATATGAATAAAATGTGACCCTGAACCAGAAAACCAGTCTTAAGTCGCTGGGGTTTATTTTTAGCAATAGCCAAAAAACATTGAATGGGTCAAATTTATTGATTTTATACCTTTTATACCAAAAAATCATTAGGCTATTATGTAAAGATCATGTTCCATGAATATATTTTGTAAATTTCCTAACGTAAATATATAAAAACATAATTTTTTATTAGTAATATGCATTGCTAAGAACTTCATTTTAGACAACTTTAAAGGTGATTTTCTCAGTAATGTTTTTTTTTTTATTTTTTTTTTATTTATTTTTTTAACCCCAGATTCCAGATTTTCAAATAGTTGTATCTCGGCCAAATATTGTCCAATCATAATAATAATTCAATACATAATGGAAAGCTTATTTATTCAGCTTTCAGTTTATGTATTTTGGCCATCTTACAGGTGAAGTGGAAGAAATCTGATGTGAAATTTGAGGATAGATTTGACAAGTACCTTGATCCATCCTTCTTTCAACACAGAGTAAGTGCAACAATTTGTTTAGATAACATCATCCCAGCAGATATAATATGTGCTGATTAATAAATTGAATATATTGATTATTTGTTTCTTTTTGGTTTGTGTGTGTGTGTGTGTATGGATTTTTTTTATCTGACAGATTCACTGGTTCTCAATATTCAACTCTTTCATGATGGTGATTTTCTTGGTTGGCCTTGTTTCAATGATTCTGATGAGGACATTAAGGAAAGACTACGCCAGATACAGCAAAGAAGAGGAAATGGATGACATGGTGATCACTTGGAGAGAACTTTTGAAATACTTCATTAAATACTTTATTAAATGAGCCTTTCAAACCCCATCACATTTTAATTTATGGATGTCTGTGATTAATTGGTTAAGAAACAACCTTACAGTGACTGATGTGTTTTAGTTCTATAATTTAATGCTACATTTTTCTATGGTTTGTCATCTTGTTTTCATTATTATGTTTTTTTTTTTCTTTATCTTGCTATCAGGATCGTGATCTTGGTGATGAATATGGATGGAAGCAGGTTCATGGTGATGTGTTCAGGCCGTCCAGCCATCCGCTGATGTTCTCCTCCCTCATTGGCTCTGGCTGTCAGATCTTCTCTGTTTCCCTCATAGTCATAATTGTGGCTATGATTGAGGACTTGTACACAGAGTAAGTTTCACCTGTGATCATCAGGGCAGTCATAAACTACTTGACTATGTATTGTTTGATTATAATGTACAGAACTGACAAAAATTACTATGCATAATCACAATATACATATGGGCATTTAACAAGTCTTAAGGACCTTGGTAACTTCTAGTGTACACATTTTCTTAGGTGTTTATCAAAGGAATTTTATTTTTGCCTTTGTAGGAGAGGGTCCATGCTGAGTACAGCCATATTTGTTTATGCTGCCACATCTCCAGTCAATGGCTACTTTGGTGGAAGTCTATATGCAAAACAAGGAGGTATGTAAACTAATAATGTGTAAAAGCTGCAGGGAAAGCTCCAAATATCATTTTAACAGTGTTAGCTATACATGAGTTTTACATGTAAGAATTCTAGTCCCAGTTAAACTCTCAGCAAAGTTATTTTTCATTCTTTATATGAAAAAATAAATAAATAAATATATATATATATATATATATAGCAGTGGTCCGCCATTACTGTTTCCTTGCTGAAGCAGTGCCATAGAGGCATTACAAGTGTGGTGTGTTGGGATGCACCAGTGAACATAGGAGTCTCCATGGACCGCTGAGGACACAGTGGTTAAATGTAATTTTCGAAGGAAATGTTCTGAAAAAACATTAGTTTGTGCTAATCATTTTACACCGGACTGCCTCTCAAACGAGGGTCAGTTCAGCACTGGAGTTGTGCAAAGATTGCTTCTGAAAGAGGGATCGATACCAATGCTTCATGCGCATAGAAACACGGTCATCACCAGTTAAATTGTAACACCCATACGCCGGAGCATAAACTCTTGAAGCTCTGCTCTCTTCTGAAAAGGGAGGCGGGAGCACCAACTAATTTGCATTTACAGGGACATACACAAAAACGGCGCATTTTGGCTCATATCCTAAAAGTGGTAATTTCAACAAGCTATAAAAAAATTATTTGTGGGGTATTTTGAGCTAAAACTTCACATACACACTCTGGGGACCTTAGAGAAATATTTTCCATCTTGTAAAAAGGCATGATAGGGCACCTTTACGAAATGAGGTCTCACCAATTGATTCTTTAATTTCACAATAATTATATCAGGGCCTTAAAATATATCGGGGTTGTCCAAGGAATTGCAAAAGGTGAAATGATGTGCATCCTTTTTACTTTCTTCTTGTTGTTTCTTTCAACTATTTTACATAATTTGTACAGGGAGGAGATGGATAAAACAGATGTTCATAGGAGCTTTTCTGATTCCTGCCATGGTGTGTGGCACAGCATTCTTCATCAACTTCATTGCTATCTACTACCATGCCTCCAGAGCCATCCCATTTGGCACCATGGTGAGATCCTCATCTGCCTTATATAGTGTCTGGTCCTACATGCCTACATTTGCATTTATGTACAAGTCAATCTCAGGCTGATTTTACAACTAATATCAACTGCTAAGTAAGGAAAGAGAGTCATTTGTGTTTGTTATTTTGGACAACTAAATTTGGTTGAAAACACAGTAGTGTCCTTATTTAGTTTCTAATCCTCTTGATGTTACACATAATTCCTAGCATTCTTAAAGCATTATTTGCTTGGTAAAATTCTTGTTGCATCTGAAAAGTGTAATATTTCTCATTTGTTCGATCAGGTTGCAGTGTGCTGCATCTGTTTCTTTGTAATTCTACCTCTGAACCTGGTGGGGACAATTCTGGGGAGGAACCTTTCCGGCCAGCCAAACTTTCCTTGTAGAGTCAATGCTGTACCCAGACCTATCCCAGAGAAGAAATGGTAACCTCATCCAATATTCACACATAACAGACTGTCTCAAACATGCTCAGTTGCCTTGATATTGTGCAATATCCATCATTGTGTCATTGTTTACATAATATATGCAGATATGATCCAAGTAATTTTAATGTAAATATTGTAAATGTTTTCTATGTAAAATGTATTTATCATTAGATAAAATGAATGTTATTGATGGTCTTGTTACTCAAAGTTTCTCTGATTGGCAGGTTTATGGAGCCGGCAGTTATTGTGTGTCTAGGTGGCATCCTTCCATTTGGGTCAATATTCATTGAGATGTAAGTCTGAACATTGGATTTACACTGGATTTATATTTATACCCATAATTACAATGGATATAAGACTTAAAACTGCCTCACATCTTCCTTCAGGTACTTCATCTTTACATCTTTCTGGGCCTACAAGATTTACTATGTGTATGGATTTATGATGCTGGTGCTGGTGATCCTGTGCATTGTTACAGTCTGTGTGACCATCGTCTGTACCTACTTCCTTCTCAATGCAGAAGACTACAGATGGTAAGGAACATTTACTTACCATGTTGACATATTTATAATGCTGTTTCCCTCGTGCAGTTTAATTTGTTTCCACATCCATCCTCCCTTGGGTTCAGACCACTGAGGCGTTTAAATGTGTTGTAGGGTGGTGAATGCAGAATAAATGGATGATGAGAGTAAATTATAGTAATTTAAGATCAGTGGAATTTTGAACTCCTTTTTTTTTTTTTTTTTTTTTTCAGGCAGTGGACAAGTTTTCTCTCTGCAGCATCAACAGCCGTTTATGTTTACATGTACTCCTTCTACTACTATTTCTTCAAAACAAAGTGAGTTTTGTTTTCCTTTTCCTCAAATGTCATATGAATGTTCTAAATTTACATGACTCATTTACTCGCCCCCAGGCACTCGAAATGCATTTCCTTTCTTTTATAAACCATAAAAATATTTTGCAGAATTTCCTAGCCTCTATATTCTACAAAATGTTTTCTCTTAAAGGAAAAGCTCTGTAAAACATTAAAATGTACCATAAAAATAGTGAACATTATACAATCTAGGTCATTCTAAATAATTTTAAATTTAAGTATCACATTTTAGTTACTTCTGTGAAATGCAAATTCAGTGTAATACTGCGTTTCCACTGCTGGAACTGGGGACTTTGGGCTAGTATTCTGTGTTTCCACCGCATGAACCAGGATCTAAATAAAGTTCTGGGAAAAAATTTGCCCCTCAGAATGTCCCTGGTTGCGAGAGAGTACTTTTTCAAAGGTCTTGAGCTGATTGGTTAAGTTCATTCAGCACTGTGATTTCAGCCACCATTTATTTGGATAATATTACTGTTATTGTGTCATGAAATGTATTTTTAAAAGTATTTCAGGGGAGAATGTAGTTGTTTAAAACTCAAATCTGCAGATTATTTATAAAGACGGTGCCTATTTAAAAATATTTCACCGATTTCGAAGACTATCAGCAGGAGCTCAGTGCTTGTTTACCGACGTGAGCAGTCCCTCGGCTAGTCCTTCTGACATTTGCCGCTGACTGTTGTCTCTTTATTGGTTAAACATAACATATCATTCGTTTTGGGTAAATCTAACAGGTAATCTTTTTTATTTATTTTTTAATTCAATTTATATATTATGTTCAAATTAAAATAAAAAGAGGCTATTGATATAATATTTTGTTTCATTGTAATGTAGGGCTGTGTATATATATATATATATATATATACACGCATTTCCCTGAACTACATTTATGCGGCTATTATTACGTTTAAATTAAAACAAAGAAGGCAATGGTATTTGATAGGGGTGCTATCTAATCAGCGGTTAATTCCATCAGGTGCGTGATTTCACATAGAGCAGCTGTTACTACACAGAGCCATTGTTAATAGAGAAGATGCGCAAATCCACTTCATTTTCAGCGTTTATTGGTGCATCTTCTCAGCACCCCTAGTATTTGATATCATATTTTGTGTTATTGTAAACCTACACTGAGGAAAATTGCAGTAGCCAATGTGAGCTGACGAAT
Source organism: Carassius auratus (assembly GCF_003368295.1). Lineage (NCBI taxonomy): Eukaryota > Metazoa > Chordata > Actinopteri > Cypriniformes > Cyprinidae > Carassius > Carassius auratus. Next base: position 17,096,560 of record NC_039255.1, on the reverse strand, counting down.
GTTATCAAGTACGCTGCTGTTTGCAGAATGACCTGACTTGAGTCGTCCTGTCTGCGGGAGATCACACTCCCAAATCTAACTCCCAAAGTCCGAACTACCGAGGATGCAAGGCCAAAATTTGCATACTTTGTATTGAGAAACGCGTGCAGACCTACGTCACCAGACTATTTGCCTAAATCTTCACGCTACTTTAGACCGCGGTGGAAACGCAGAAAGCAACAGGTCTGGGGGAAAAATAGATCCTGGAAAAAGCTCCTGGTACAATTGTTCTGGGTAATTTTGGTGGAAACGTGGAATTTAAGTACTTTGAAAAGTAAGAAAAGGAAAAGACCTGTAGAAATTGTTTCTCATTTTCATTTACTTGATTTATTAATTGTCTATGTGTTGTGGAATCTGATACAAATAATTAGCATAGACTCATTTTTTTCCCCAGGATGTATGGCTTATTTCAGACATCATTCTATTTTGGGTACATGGCTGTGTTCAGTACTGCACTGGGAATCATGTGTGGTGAGTACAAGAAAATAAAATGCTTGGGCAGAATATGCTTAATCACTCCCCTCCAACCATTAGTTTGCTGCGAGTGAGAGGACATTCAGTATTCTTTTCTGGATATACGTCACTACACTGAAATAAGTCGGCAGCAGCTTCTGGTTCACACAGACTTTAAGTCATAAATGTTCATGTATGGGATTGACTAATATTTTTTTTTATCTCTTTGTTTTAGGAGCGGTGGGTTACATGGGAACAAGTGCCTTTGTGAGGAAGATCTACACAAATGTGAAAATCGACTAGAAACTGTGCAGGGATGCTGCGGATCAGTCGACACTTCCTCCTGATCGAAGCGGGCACAAAGTCTCCATTTATTTTGCAAGAAGAGATTGTGGTATCTTGTACAAAATCTAGTTTTCCATTTTCTCAATGAATTAAAAGTTGCAGCATGATGCGTACACAAGGGTAAAATGAGAGGTGTAATAAACAGGACACTTTATTTTATTTTAGTTTTTTTTAACTGCTTTTCGTTTTTCCCTCCAGAAGAAATACAGGCAGTAAATGCAGATAAAAGGGGAAAGAAAGTACACCACAGCGTTGCTCCTATTTCTTATAACTCTATCCCACCTAAAAACCTTCAAACAGATCTTTATTGATGGAATAGTTTAGCTCTCTTCAGTGAAGAGGCCAAAGTGTATGGAGAGCCTTTGTTCTATTATATGAGAATATTGGAGAGTGGGGTTTACGTCCATCCTCTTGCTTGTCTGTTTTTGTATTACAGAGTCATACAATGCCATTGTTGAAGGATTGATTAACATGCTAAAGAATCACACCAAAAGCATAATGTGATTTGAAATTCCAAAATTATACATATTATTTTTTTTTTCATTCATAAATGAATAGATAAACCAGTATGCTGTGAAGCAGCCAGGTTTTAGCTCTACCTTTTTGAGGGCATCTGTTTTCCTGTAGCTCAGATCCACAGACCAGTGCGGGACAGAGCTTGGCACATCAGAGTTTGCTATCCGCAGCAGATTCTAGTGAGATTGGTGATCTGAAATGATGGCTTGGTGGCAGATTGTTTTTAATGGGTTGTTTTTTTCCAGTTCAGTCTTATGTTGTTGTTTGGGTTTGAATGAAGTTTGCTCATAAAGATAATATATGGAGGGGGTGGCCATGTATATAACCTTAACAATGTAACTGTAGATGTAGATCCCAAATGTATTTTGGTTGTACAGATTTATTAAAGGGTGTCTTCTTTCCTTTTTTTTTTTTTTTGGACAGTCAGTTTAAGGTTTTTCTTTTTTCTTTTTAAGGTTGGGGTGGGCTTGGTGGCACAGTTACATCTTGCCTGATATTGCATGAATCTTTCACCAGATCATATGATCAGATTCTATTTGTTTTTGTTTTTTAAGCATTATTACACTTTAGGTGACCCCCATCACTACCCTTGTTCATTTGCATCTTGTTGAATGGTCTCAAAAATAAGTGCTTCATTGACTTTGTGCTGCTCATAGAGGAGTTAGTCATCAGCTTTTTATTTAATTTTTTTATTTAAAGAGTTTAAAGGCTAGTCATTATCTTGGACAGCCGTCTGTTTTGTGCTTATTTTTGTATCCATGATCTGAACCAAAATTGTGAATCTCACACAATTTAGGCACACATGCTAAATCTCTGCATACATACTGTACAAAGTGAAGTTACTGTACACTTTACTAGATGTTTTCATGGTTACTAAGTGCAGACACACTTAGACCCAGCTGTTGTTCTTATTTTTCTTATGTTCCATTGTGTAAATACAGTATGTAACAAAAAAACAAAACAAAAAAAACAAAGTTTGAGAATTGGCAAAGCCTTTTTCTAAACCTCATTCCTCCCAGTTTAAAAACAGAAAAAATAATTTCTGGTTCTTCATGTCATATTCCATGTGAAGTCTTAAAAGACATTTTAAACACAATATTAACTTGCTGTAAAAAGGAGAAAAAAAGAAATAAACATTGTTTTTGAGGTTATGTAGGCATGGTTTATATATGAAAGTTAAAAATTGTCATAATTAAAATTTCTGCCCAAAGACAGCCGAGTATTTGATGGGAACCATAAGAGTTACACACAAATAAGTATGTAATTGATTGCACTTTTCGGTAGAATAAACAAATGGTGTGATGGCAAATTCATCTTTCTTTAATATAATAAGTGTAAGATCTACTTTTTTTTTTTCTTTCTCTTTTTTTAATGACTGCATGTTACCTTAGTGCAATTCCAGGACCCTCCAGCAGGACCCCATAGTCCCTGGACACTTGCTTTGTAAGGTCAGCCAACAGGGGAATGTGGATTTCCCCTAATCCTCCACTCTACAGATAAACCAGAGTTTAGCCAGTGAGCTTAAGATTTGCTATGAATTGGGCATTTCTGTTGCTAGTTTCCCTGATCCTATTTAGAGAATTGAGAATGTGTTGAATGCAAAGTAAATTATTAACCTTTCTCGGTGGTGTTAGTCCATGCCAGGTGGGTAAAGTGAGAGTCCACAGACACACCAACTTCTTCACAGTTTATATTATGAAACTCGTTGGCCTTGTCACTGAAGGCAATGATCTCTGTGGGGCAAACAAATGTGCTGCCAAGTGGGCAGAAATGACTAAGCATTACAAATAAGTAACTCAATAGTAAATAATTAAGAATGATTATAGAATAATTGATAAAAATGAGACATTTCTAATTATTTAAATAAGTCATGTAAGTTCTGTTCTTTTGAAAGCTGAGACAATCTTAGGCATGAGTGCATGCTGTATTTCCACAGTCCATATTTATTTCTTCAGAGACATTTCCTAAGTATTCTATAATAACGAACTTTACTCAAGTATAATTAGATTGTTTAATGCACCAAGCTGTAGATCAAAACAGAAAACGTACATATTGAATTTAGAAAGAGAGTGAAATATGTACACTTACAAAACTAGTGGGTAAAAGAAAAGGTCCAGGTATTTGCCCATGAAATCATCTAGGCTGATCTCCTTGAACTCTCCATTGAGAAGTGAGGGGCTGGCTGAGTGACTGCAGGGGCCCTTCTAGCAGCGCCGGATATTTACAAACACACATATTGGATTTGTAAAGATATTTGATTTAATTAAAAGCAAAAATAGAATGAAGTTTAAAGACTTACTGATTGAGAAGCAAGGTTTTTGTGCAGCAGTGCAAGCAAAGGGTTTTGGAACCCTGATGACTGATGCTCTATTGTGTGGGACCAAAGCTTCCGCACGTCCTGATTTTGCCAAGTCCGATGTGTTCCTAGGTCAACATATTTTGTTGACCCTGGAACAACATTTTACTCCAAAAATATATTCTTAACCATATCCCTACACCTAAACCTAACCTTAACCATGAGTAATCCCTAAAATCAGAGGAAATGATAGATGAATGACACTGATGTACAAGCACCAAACACTGATTTTAAGCATAAACTTCACAAAATCTATAAACTGGTTCTTCAAATCTGATTGGTTAATCACAATGTTGTTCCAGGGTCAACAACGATGTTGTCCCAGGAACATGTCTCACTTGGTAAAATCAGGTTAGGCAAAGCTTCCAGTACATGAACTGCAGCTCTTCCTGCCTGTTGTGGAAAGGAAGGACATGCATGACCGAGTTGGTTATATTACTGTTCAACAGACAGCACCATGTCTGTGCATCATGTGTACATTGTAAAATATTGAAAACTTTACAGGCTCACTGAACAAGAGGCACATTCCACGAATGCTGTACACTTGGATGCTTTTTAAAGTGATGCACAAATGTTTTATAGTGAGATTATACGTTTCATATATATTTACCTAACATAAACTGTCTACTTGTCATGTTAGATTAAAATACATTAAAACCTGTAAATCATTTTTTTAATGATTTGCAAAATATATGCATAAACATCTGTTTATGCACTGGTACGTTAATTCGTCTGACAGTAATTTGACGAGTGGACGCGTTATACTGTAAAAGCAGTTTAAAGGTTAAACATTGTGAAACGACGTATCTGCTAAATAAACGACGACTAACAGAATCACACTTAATCACATTTGCGCCGAGATGCAAAGCAAGACTTATTCCTCGGAATAATCGTTGGAGTCAAATGTGTTACTTAGTGCTACTGCTAAACCAAACTTACAGAAGTCTCCCGATGGTGGTTGCCATCTTGCCAATGGACTTAACGCAATGCGCAAAAACACCTTGATCATCAAAGCAGCTACTAATTTTGCATTAGTTGCGCAGCTCACACATGCACCTACATGCCATTTTTTATGTTTTATTTTTTATATTTGATCATAAGTGTTTTATGGCTTATGTGAAACGGAGAGAATATGGAGCTTCCTCGGGTGTAAAAACAAAAACAAAACATGTTTATTCACAGCAAAAATATGCAATTTGGTGCAGCTGCCAAAAGGACCAGAACCTGAAGGAGGACAGTTCTAGAATTAGGCACTTAACATACAAAAAAATATATTTTTTATATTATAATTTAGTAGCTTGTGAGCAATTTATCTGTTTATTTTTCCTTTTTTTATAAACAATGCAATGTGCAACATACAACCCTCTATTTTTTACATCCATCCATCATCTTCCGCTTATCCGGGGCCGGGTCGTGGGGGCAACAGTCTAAGCAGAGACGCCCAGACTTCCCTCTCCCATAGTCCCTCCGGCGTTTGCCCGAGCCATCTCAGCTGGCTCCTCTCGATGTGGAGGAGCAACTGCTCTACTCTGAGCTCCTGAGCTCCAAGTGACCGAGCTTCTCACCCTATCTCTAAGGGAGCGCCCAGCCACTCTACGGAGAAAGCTTATTTCGGCCGCCTGAATCCAGGATCTTGTCCTTTCGGTCATGACCCACAGCTCATGACCATAGGTGAGAGTAGGAACGTAGACTGACCGGTAAATCGAGAGCTTTGCCTCACAGCTCAGCTACTTTGTGCAGAAGCTGCACCAATCCGTCTGTCAATCTCCCGTTCCATCCTTCCCTCACTCGAGAACAAGACCCCAAGATACCTGAACTCCTCCACTTGAGGCAGGAACTCTCCACCAACCTGAAGTGGGCAATCCACCCTATTCCGACTGAGAACCATGGCCTCGGACTTGGAGGTGCTGATTCTCATTCTAACCGCTTCACACTCGGCTGCAAACCGTCCCAGTGTACCCTGAAGGTCCTGGTCCTGGCCAACATGACAACATCATCCACAAAAAGCAGCTACGAAATCATATGGTCCCCAAACCAGACACTCTCCGGCCCTTGGCTGCGTCTAGAAATTCTGTCCATAACACATGTGGACTGGTATCTAAATATAAATCAATGTCTCAATATAAATAGATTAAAATGGAACATTTGTGTAAAGAATGATTTCCACTTCGACAAGTAATCGCAGGTAAAAGTGTGGGACATGTGTCAGTCAATGACATGTTGGTTACAGCAGTGACTGGCTGTCCAAATGTGCTTTCTAAAATAAAAAGTAAAAGAAAAAAGAGATAAATTAGATTTTTTGTAGACAAAGATTTCTACAGGTTGTTTCAAGTTTAATACCCCACAAAGGCATTAAACCTGCATTGTTCTGGCAAGTAAGTACATTCTACATTTATGTCTTCATTTATGTCTTGTCAATAAACTATTTTGGTAAGAATTTTTGCTGTAGTTTTTGCTTCAGACATACTGTGCAGGATTCAACCATGCTAACAGAAATGCAACAGTGACTAAGGTAAACAGTGTTGCCTTTAATTACATTTAAATGATATTAAAAACTGGTCTTTGTGTGACTTGGCAGATTATTTTAACCATAGTTATTTCACTTTTTTGCTTAGGATAACAAAACGTCAATGAAGCAGTCCATTCTTATTGTTGGAACAGTTGCCTACTCAACATTTGCAGGGGTGAGAGACAGTCCTGGCTCAATAAACTGTTTTCATCTGATTATTTTATGTTCGGTTTATTGTTGACATACAGCAGGTGTTAGAATCTCATGAAACCTGTCAAGGTTCAAAGTTCATGTCCGGGTCATGTTACACTCCAACACAAAACCAAAGTAACCGGTGATTATGTTCATCTTAATGAAATTAAATCCTTATTTAGAACATTCAGACATGTATTAAAATAATAATAAATTATGCAAGATAATATGTGTAATTTTAATGACAATTACGTGCACAAATTCTTCAAATTATCATTATCATAATGCAATATATATATATATATATATATATATATATATATATATATATATATATATATATATATATATATATATATATTATAATTAATGTTTTGATGGGGAAAATACTAGAATTAAATATTAATTAAAAGATTTTGGGGTGAAGTGTGACCTGAATATGTTCTCTTTCCAGGCTCTTCTTCAGATTATACTCAAGTGTTTTAGACTCATTGGTGCTGTGGCTGAGCCCTTCTCTAGATCCTTGTGCACATAATTCATCTACAGCAGAGTGTGTTCGTATTGTTATGCCATTGCATACATATTTCTGTCTATAGTGTGCCGTCTAGGGTTATAATGACATTGAAACGTTTTGAACCAAAACATGTGGTTTTCTAGCCTGTCTGCATTCAGTGTAATGGTGGTGAGAAGTGAAGAGGCCGATAATGGAATACGAGTGTTTGATTCTAACAGCAATCCTGTTGGAGTCTCAAAGGCAGCTGGTTCTAAGGTGAGACTACAAGAAAAACGTATGCCACCAAAGCTCCTGATCTTATAACTGTTTAAATATGTATTCTTTGTGTTGGTCACAGGCCATAAAAGAAACAGCCCTCTCAAGAGCGACTCTCTTTGGCACCATTGCAGCTTTTCCACCTTTACTGCTGGCTCTCCTTAAAAGGTACAAGTCAAAATGGGTTGCTTTCCATTTTACAAGTTGAACTGTAAAAGTTTTGAGTGCGATCATTTGAACTCTGCTATCAATGTTTCAGGGTAACATTGGTCCAGAGGAACCCAATGATAATCGCTCCTGTTCAGCACATCAGTACTGCCATTATCTTTGTCCTGATGATTCCTGTATCCTTCAGTCTTTTTCCACAGTTTGGCAAGGTAACACATTTGAAAACTAATGTGCAGATTCATAACAAACTAGGTTATCATATGCTATAATTTTAATTTCGTAAATACATTAAATTGAATCAATTCTCAGAATGTTTTCATCAAAAAGCACATTATCCAACTCCTTTGATAAGCATTATTCAGATCCAACCTATTTTTTTATTAACAGATAAAGAAGAAGCGTTTAAAGGGAGGAGTTTCAGTCACTTGACGGTAACTGAACTGTTTTACCACAGAGGACTGTAATGTTGCCATTGCCAACTTTCATATTTGACTGTGAATTTTATTGACAGACCTTGCTGACATTAAACTAAATTAGTATACTAAAAGTCCATTGTATTTCAACAAAAAGGAGGCTACTTTAAGTTTTAAAAGAATGCATATTTTCTCAAAAGGGTCAATGAGGCATTAAGCAATGCTATACTAAAACTGAACGACCAAAGGAAGAAGTACAACTGTACGGTACTGAATTCATAATCATTTAATAACTGCATTTCAGGTTGAAAAGGGTTTTAAACGCTGCATTGAAGTGGAATTTTACCAAATCCTGTTAATAACACTGTCTGTTAGTCTCAATAAAAAATCATTTTTTTCCACTCACATATACATTTTTTATATATACATTTAATGGTCACAGAAAAAAACTGCATTTTATGACTATGTAAAGGATGAGGACAGTGGTTAAGAAATCTGAGAATACAGTTTGAACATCTTTCAGGATATATTGCACACATATGATCAGAATATCATCTATGATCTGTTTAGTCACGGAGAATAGCCCTTGATAACAAGGGGCTGTCAAATTAATGAGGAGATTAATAAAAATGTATAAAGTCAAAATCAATAATATGAACAACCAATAGGAATGCAAAATGTGGGAACATCTAACATGGGGAATGTCTTTTGTCATTTGAACATATAATGATAAAAAGATTTCTTAAATCAATAGACATTCAGGTTTTTTAATTAACATCATAACTTTAAGCTGAGGTTTTGGCACTCAATAGTTAAGTAAAACTGATTTTCAGTGTTTCATTTATTTACATAATTTTATGGGACCCTCATTAGAGCAACTGTATTTTAGTTTTCACTGAACAATTGACATAACATTATTATTATTTAACAGCATAACAAATGTCTTTTAGTTAGGCATGAACTAGGCAACCGTCAGCCCTTTCACTTTGATGTGCAATGATGAAATATTTTAAAAGTACAAACAGCATACCAAATTAAGGTTAAGAACAACTTAATAATTTGATACGTCCGGAATGATTACAGACGACAGCATATAAATCCAAGTGCTACCAAAAGGTTTGATTCTGAATTATTTATCTCAAACCACTTAGAAATGTTACATTCAATATAATTACACCCATGAGGTATAGTTATCATGTTATAGCTGTATTTTATATCTTTATAACAAATCTTTATGTTCTTAAATGACCTTTGCCCTGTTCAGAACACCTGAAATTATTTCAAATGTTAGTTAATTTTATGATTACACAATGAATGGTAAGTTCCTCTCGGATCAGTAACTGTGAGGCATGCCAGTTGGACGGGATGCACTGATTGGTCAGATCTTCAGGAGTTGCTCAGCGGCGGCTAAGTGAAAGAGGAAGTTCTCCGTCGCTGGAGGGTAGTGCCGCTGCTTCAGGGTCTCCAAAGTCAACTTAGAGTTCTCCCCTTCATCAGCAAGAGACTTCAGGTTACTGAGGATCTCCTTAGTTTTTACTGAAATATCCTGGAGACAGATTTAAAAAGGTGCTGGATTACAAACAATTGTTGCAATGCTTCAAAATGCAGGTTGTGCTACCGCTGTATTTTGTGTATTTGTACTTAATATAGTTTCTTAGTATTGTACGTCACCTTAATAACCTGTGCATCTATGCGATCGGTGTCCTCTGCAGCTTGGAGAATGAAGTTGCCGATCTCTTTATGGAGTTTGCCCATAGCCATTGCCTCTGAAAACATAAGGAAGAGTGAGGTATGGTGACTTAACATCCACATCCCAGTCAGTATGTAAAACTGGCTCTCTCACCTTTGGCACTTTGTGACACAGTGATTTCACTGTCTGGAAGATTAACATACACATCATACAGATCTGATCGGTCTCGGACTTCAGGATCGACAAAGCCTGCAACATATCCTACAGCGACAAAGAACAGAGAAATTCAGAAATGCAGCAAGTGTTTGTTTTGGGAGGAGCAGTTGTCCATACCTGTACACAGTTTGAGGTTTTCCAGCTCATTATCATTCAGGTGAACAAAGGGGTGGAGGATGGACCAGTCTTTTCTATGCCATACCAATCCAGGAAGAGCTCTGGTTTTAAAAAGACAAACAAACACTGTTACCACAAATTATTTTTAGTGCATGACCATAATCATACAATAATATTCTTTTTTTTAAAGAAATAAATGCTTTTGTTAAGCAAGGCATTATCATAGGCAAAAACATACAATTCGATAGAAATATATAATTGAAACAAATACTTTTCTTTATTAAGTTTCTATTCATCAAAGATTTCGGAAATGTATCAAGGTTTCTGAAAATGTCACTTTGCCATCACAAGAAAGCATTACATTTTTAAAATATACGGAAACGGAAATTATTTTTTAAATTGTAATATTTCAGAATATTACCATTTTACTGTATTTTTGATCAAATAAATGCATGCTTCGTATGCACACAAATTTTTTTTTTTTTTCGAACAATAGTGTAAACCACTAAGCATAACCACAAGCACCTTGAACAAATCTATTTGTACAAACAAAACAGGACATACTAAACTTCAACGTGAAATGCTGTTTGCAGTCCATTTTACTTCCTTAATCTGGCATATTTCTGGTTTGGATTACTGTATGTCAATGTCAAATGTAAATTAAGAAAGTAAATAGAATCAGTCTTGATTTCACGTCAACTGAATGCTGATCTCCGTGGTTACCTTGTGAACTCCAGCAGCGCCTCAATACGTGGGTGATAGACCACTACTCTTTTTTTCAACATTAGTGCTGTATAAAGGATGATGGTCTCCATACCAAACTGGGACACAACATCTAAAATAAAAATGTAACATCTCATGAAGTCTAGAATAAAGAAAACTTACATACTATATATATATTTATATTTTTTAAAGAATTAAGACACATTCTTGAAGGATTTCCAAAATAACAATCATAAAGCCATATGGAGCAAATGTCCACGGTGCCAGAGTTATGTGATTTTAGCTGCTCATTTCTTGCCGTGTATAGTGAGTAGGGCTTGTTCATTTTAAGGGTTCCCCCTAACCTTTTAAGGATCCAGCCAGGTAGGCCTTTCTGACGTCGTAATCTTTGATAAGGAAGGAGCCGTTCTCATCACTCTGGCATATCCCTTTGGTCAGAACAGCAATGTAGCATTCCATCATCTTCACAGGACTTCCATGTTTGATATACGTCCTGAACAAACACAATGTGACAGATGAAACATCACAAACTCTCAAAAACACTATGTGCATCCTTAGAAATTGTGTGATGACAAACAAAAGATGCTGAGTGAAAGAAATAATGACTCATTTCTGAAGCTCCACACAAGCACTAAATGGTTTTGTACATAAATGAAACATACCTGCACAGAACTCTACCGAATGCAGCATATTTTTCAGGGTTGAAGTCCTTAGCTGTGATAACTATTGAGAAATGAGTCACCTTTGAATGAAATTGAAGTAAATTAGCAAGCTGGCGTGGTTTTCATCATATCATCAATTTTAAAGGAAACAAAGAGATGGTGAGGGAGTAAATTTAAGAAAGGAATATCTTGACAGTTATTTTCATGTTTTGTCTTTTTTAAGTCATCTTGGGACCCCTGGTTGAGCACCACTGGATTATACTGTAGGAATAGTTGACTCGTTTATTAACCTTCTGTATTGATTTTCCAAATTAGAATACACATGTGAATAAGAAACAATTATCAGTGAATAATGGTTTAGGTTTCTGTCTTCTCCTCACATGATACTGATGTATGGACTACTGGTATGATGCTTTTTGTCACTTTTTGGAGCTTCACAGCTTCACTTACATTAAATGGAAAAGTGCAGTATCAACATTCGTTTGAAGTGATATAAAGTTGAGTAAAAAAAGAAAAAAAAGAAAAGTAAATTAACAAAAAATATTAATATGATCAAAGTTTTCATTATGTGTTGAACTATTCCTGTAGCATTATCCGGTCACATGTTTGTAAGCTTTCAGGTTGGTAGTGGAGTCCAAAACATAAAGTTTTGTACCTTTTTAAGTGCGGTTGGCTCCTGAACCTCGACAGTGGTGATGTAGTACCAGGTTCGGCAGTATTGTCCAAACACAAATGTGTGCAGCACCTGATTGTTCAACGGTAGGCAACATTTTCTCAACAGAATCTCTCGCAGATCAGCACTGATGGAAGGATAACACCAAACCCAGAGCGTGTCTGCATTTACATCTTTCTCTGTGTAAAGGGGACAAGCCAAGTTACTGCCAAAATAATTATTATTCTACAATTAAAGTGATAGTTCACCCAAAAATGTAAATTCTGTCATGAAGCCTTTTTTCTGCATACCACAAAATGAAATGTTAGACCGAATACTAGGCACAGTCTCAGTAACCATTCACTTTTCCACATGATGCAAGTAAATGGTGACTGATTGTCACTTCGACTAACTTCCCCTTGTGTGTTCAACAGATGAAAGTCATACTGGTTTTGGAAAAAATATGAGGATTTTAATGACAAAATATTGAGTTAGCAATCGGTTTAATACATAAAATGTATTCATAATAAAAATATCTTTATTAATAATCAATTATAATCTTACCAATTAGTCCAAGACTCAGCATCATCTCAGATGTAGCCATATTCCGTTCCTTATCCACGTTAATCAGTTTCTAATACTTCAATGATTTATAAACCATTTATGTTTAGATTGGAAAACACATGCAAGTGTCAGCGCGAACAGACACAACCCATTGTCAAATATGCCGGGACAAGTTTATACAGACAACGATTAACTTATAATGTACAAAAAATACGGTTCTTATTGCAAAATAGATGTTAAAGCGTTGAGTCCAGATTTCCCATGAAAGCCGAGCGTAACCAATTATTAAAAAAAAAAGTTTGTAGCATTACAGTGTATGTGAACCAGTTGTTGAGATGCAATTATTCCCGCGAATATACGTATCAAAAGAAAAGAGGAAAACGACAAACACATAAAACAAAAACTTATCCTAAACAGTAGGAATCCGCTACCGGTCAAGTGATCAACACTCTTCTTCTGGATTTATTTCTCTAAGTATAGCTAAAATATCCAACGACATACTGCCATCTAGCGTGTTGGTGCGATTTAAGTTTTTTTTTTTTTTTACATTACTTTATTTCTTCAGCTTGCTATTTTAAGGGCTGAAATAAAAATGTCAATAATTGTAAATTCCACAAAACTTTGAGCAACTTTTCTATATTTGTGCAAACTCACCCATAATCAAAAGATTATTTCACAAAAAAAGTAACTTCTGTTTTTCATAAAACCACTAAACTTAATGTGATAATCATTATTTACATTATTTATTTAACATATTTTTGACAGAAAGTACAAACTATATAATATCCAAAATAAACATTAATTAAAAAAATCGGGTGAACTATGCATTTAAAATGTAACACTCCAGTTACTAACATAAACTCTACTAACTCTCTCCCATTGTGTTAAACACTATGTGGTAATCTCATGTTTACTCTGATACTGAAGCCTGAGGTGTACACGTTTGTGTAGCTGGACAAACAAATGGAGCTTCAAAACCGACAAAAGGGGAGGAGCCAACTGCTATACAAGTCTGCTCAGAGCGACATTTCATCAGAACCTTTCGACTGATAGTGACAGACATTGACTCGCGTGCAGACTTATAGCACAGCAGTCTACACAATGCTCGTTCCCTTATCTCAAGGAACAAAGGTTCCATTAGTAAATGAAGCGTTCCCTTTCAGCTGTCTCTCCTGTTGCACTGGACATGTTTCCAAAAGCGCCGTTCTATAAGCAAGTGCAGAACAAAGCTGCCCTGCGAGCCCAGCCCTTGAGCACCCGTGTTGGATGCCACTATGCTGTGGACTACATAACAGAACCTTCTCCATTCATAGACGTGATTAGGTAATTTACACAGACAAAATCCATGCCAAAGGGCAGGATAATATAAATTATAAAATCCGGTGAAGGTTTATGGCAATAACAGAAATCCCGCTGGACCAAGCCCAGGAAGAGGCCATTCCACTATTTGAGTGGGCCTTTACTCCTATGGGACATTCTAGGCAAAAGCAAGGGCTATAGTGTCCATTATGCAATGAGATAGCCTCTGCTTTGTAACCAGTAGTCCTTTAGAGGGACGTCCGAAACATATGAAACAGGCAAGAGCAATCCACATACACTCCAAGAGCCCAGAATGGGTAGAGTGGTTTGGGACCCTGCTCATCCTCTGACCTGGGAAGAACCAAAAGCGTAATGACTAAGGATAAGTCCCAGGTCGTCACAGTATGTGAACGAGGCAGATTAAATCTCCAAGCTCCCCACAAAAACGTAATTCTTGCAGACTGACAGGCTGCCAAATATACATTGAGCATGGAAGGTGTGTTTTTCAGCAAGTCATCAACTTTTACAGGAAGGTTAACACGGATGAAACATTACAATAAGATAGGTCCTCATTCCATGCACACCAGTAAGAAAAGGGCCATTTAATTGGGAGAGCAGACTGAGGGAGGACCACCTTCATGAAAGATGGTGATCTGCAAGTGAAGCAAGGCGAGACTCATTCTCTCGCAGTGAGAGCACTCTGTCCCTGTGAGGGCTACCCAGGCAAGCCACACTCTCACCGTGCCCATCTGAGTCAAGCAGGGTTCCCTGCATGAGCCACACATGTGATGCAACATTTGCAACAATGCTGCAAGAAATTTGCTCTTATTGTCATCAGATGGTATGGCCACAGGGGAAGCACTTGTTGGTAGTTGACGTTCTTTCGCTGCTGCGGCTTTTCTACGCAAGGAGGCTTCAAGCTTCTTGCTTCGGCTTCAGAGTCCATTTAGGAAATTATCTTTGCACTGAAGGAGAAAAAGTTTGATGAAATGGCGCTGAAAGCTGACTTATAGCAGTTGGCCCCTCTCCTTTTGGCGGGGTGAAGCACCATTTGTTTGTGCAGGCAGCTACATGAATGTGAAGAAATCAGGATCCAGTATTTAGAGTAAACACAAGTTTACCTCATAGGCAAGACTCTTCGAAAGGGAACCTAGAATATATGTACAAATACAAATGCTTAGATTGTAATAATAGTACACAGATTAATTTTCATGAATTACTAATGATTACAATATAAAGTATTTTTTTAAGGGTTAGGGCTCTGTGTATCCCATGATAATTTCTGAGAAAAATACTGAAAGGTCAAATATTAAGGTCAGCCATAACAATGCCCCCTTATAAAATGTGGAATATTAAAAAAAAAAAAAGGGAAGAAAAAGAAACAGTGTCAAATAGCAATAAAGACTCGTCTTGGGAAAAATTTCATAACTTGTGATTTCATTGCAAACTATATTTAAGTATCATGTCTTTGCATTCATGTCTGTCATCTGAGCTGCAGACAGCGGGGAGGAAGCGTGTACGCGCACATACGGGAACTCTCGTCTCCGTCGCAGTTCACGTGCGTGCGCTAGTCCTTTCTTGCTTGCGCGGCTAGGAGTCACGGCGCGGATGGACAGGCAGAGTCAATAAAATAGCCTCGACTATCTGAAAACTGCCTGCCAGCAAGCCATAACAATGCCAGCTTATTTCCAGAGACCGGAGAACGCTCTTAAGCGTGCAAACGGTGAGTGAATATTGTCGGCGGTCGTCTCTGGAGCTGGAGTCGTGCATTAGCCGTTAGCTCGATATGGCGCGTGCTGGAGTAGCCATATTCCTAGCAGGCCGGATGTCACAGTTGCTAGGCCCGTGTGTCACGTATGATGCAGCATATTAAATCTCATTTATTACTGTGTCTTATATTATTCATCTACTTACCGTACTCCGAGAAAGGACAAGTTTATTAAGTATAGATATTTTGCACACTTACTGATAAAATAAAGACAGAGAGCGTTTTTGTTAATGCTACCATGTGTGTTAGCAAGCTTTTCCATTCCGCTAGCTTAGCAGTGACGACTATCAGTATACACTGAAAAAATCCTTAAAGCTGTAACAGTCTTGCTTATTCGATATCATAGTCAGCCGTAAATAACCTATTTGTGTTGAAAGTGGTATTTGAGGGCTGTATGATTCGTAAATACTTAAGGAAGATCATGAAACATTTTTCAGTGATTCAGGCCCATCTGGATGCTTTATATCATGTAATAAATCAACACATTCTCAAAGAGTGTGCTGGTCATGACCATATTGTTTTTTCCCCCCAGAGTTTCTTGAAGTTGGTAAAAAGCAGCCAGCTTTGGATGTGCTCTACGATGTCATCAAGAGCAAAAAACACCGAACATGGCAGAAGATACACGAGCCGATCATGCTCAAATACCTCGAGCTCTGTGTGGACCTGCGCAAGAGCCACTTGGCAAAGGAGGGACTGTATCAGTACAAGAACATCTGTCAACAGGTTTGAGACCATAATTATTATATACTTGAGCAGAAAAATAGAACATGTATTGTAGAGTCTTGCATGAAAATCATCTATATCCTAAATGCACGTTATAGATCTAATAAATATGCTTGTGATTAGGTAATTAAAAAAAAAAAAAAAAATTCCAATGTTTTTGCTTTAGTGTTTAATGTCATAAAACAACCGACTTCTCTCTGGTGATTTTTGCAGGACTTCTCTAAACTTTTAATCCACTTAAAATTTGTGTTCTTCTGGCTCAAAGTCTAATCAAAAACTAATGAATAGAACACAACCTATTTTTTACATTATTTTTCAATAATCCATTACATTCAAGTGAACGTCACAATATGAAAAAATATTTTGCTGCTTCTGTTTCATTATGACTTTAAAGTATAGTAATTTGTGTCATAGTGCTTTTGCAGTCATTTTTTGTTGTAAAGTTTACATCTATTTTCTGTACAGGCGAAATAACGACTAGTCAATTGTAAGTTCTGTCCTTCAGTCCAAATGACTGACTGCTCCTCTGCTTGTGCTTCAGGTGAATATCAAATCTCTGGAGGATGTGGTCCGTGCTTACCTGAAACTTGCAGAAGAGAAGACTGAGACAGCGAAAGAGGAGTCTCAGCAGATGGTGCTGGACATTGAGGATCTGGACAACATTCAGACCCCAGAAAGGTACAGGATCCTAAAGGCTCTAACAGTTCTTTCCTACTGATGTGTCTATAGTAAATTGCTATTTTTTTATCTTTTTATTGTTAGTGCAATTTATATATAATTTCAGAATTTCACTACATTACACTAAATGCAGACAAAACATGTTCAGTCTTCGTTTGAAGGGAATGGTTCTATCAATGTGATTGTGTTCTGTAAAAGTTTATCTGAAGCGCTGACTGTTGTTGTTTTTATTTTTTCTTATGTTTTTCAGTGTTCTGTTGAGTGCCGTCAGTGGTGAAGACACTCAAGACCGCACTGACAGACTTCTGCTTACACCTTGGGTCAAGTTCCTGTGGGAGTCGTACCGCCAGTGCCTGGACCTGCTAAGGAATAACTCCAAAGTGGAGCGCCTTTACCATGACATTGCTCAGCAAGGTTAGTGTAAAGCCCATCTAACACAAAAACATTTGCGCTTGGGAGTTTTAGCATATGGTACAGATAATGGTTTATGTGTAGAATTATGGAACATGGACCTGTAGAATTAGTACAGCATTGTATTATATATGGTAATCGTGTTATATGATACCTAACATGTATATTCTTCTGTGCGCAAATTTATAACACAAATGTTTCTTCTTCAGCGTTTAAGTTTTGCCTGCAGTACACCCGTAAAGCAGAGTTCCGTAAGCTTTGTGACAACCTGCGAATGCACCTGGGACAGATCCAACGACATCACAACCAGAGCACTGCTATTAACCTGAACAATCCTGAGAGCCAGTCCATGCATCTCGAGACACGTCTGGTCCAGCTGGACAGCGCTATTAGCATGGAGCTGTGGCAGGTGTGTGTACTTCCTACTGTATGAAACTAAAGCGAGGTATGGTCTTCTGTATCTGAGCTAATTATATTCAGTCACATGCACACAAACACCCTTGTGTTATTTTTACATAAACTTGTATGGATTTTACTACTTGGACTTTTCCTAAACATCTTGCCAAACTGAAATGAATTGTTTAACTTTTCTGAAGTGTTTTTGTTATTCAGATATGTTGTATATAATAGTTTAATTACTTCTAAGGTTTATAGGGGTTTTAAGATGTAGCCTAATTAGCGATTTGATTTGAATAATTAAGTTACTTATTGAGTATCTATGTTACTTTTCAGACAGAGTAATAAGTAATTTAAATACAATATTGATGACATAATTAGTAATAGTAATTAATTTTTGAAAGTAACTCACCTACCACTGCTAGGCACCAATGTACAAAAGACTATATTATTGTTTATAACGTAATATATTCAGTTCAGTACGGTCTTCATTTATGCTGCTGCTGTCAAACTTTGTACAGTGCAAAGGAGATTGCTTTACATTCACAAAACAAAACTATTGATAACCGAAAAAGATAGATGGGATGGGTTTCATTTGTGAGGAAAAAAAATTACATCCTGCCTTTTTGCACTATACACTTATTGGTTCTTCTTAGTTGCACAAGCTTTAATGACTTACTGGTTATACCGGTTGCTTACGTTCTTTGTAATCAACACAGGAAGCATTCAAAGCAGTTGAAGACATCCATGGATTGTTTGCCCTCTCAAAGAAGCCCCCTAAACCCCAGCTTATGGCCAATTACTACAATAAGGTGTCCACTGTATTCTGGAAGTCTGGCAATGCCTTATTCCATGCCTGCACCCTACACCGACTTTATCACCTCTCCCGGGAAATGCGCAAGAACCTTACCCCAGATGAGATGCAGAGGTGAGCATTAAATAAGAGCAATCATCAGCTTGAACAAGGTGTCTTTTTTTTTTTGTTTTTTTTTTTGTGTTATAATTTTGCTGCAATTTTACTGTACGTATCCATTTCTTGAAATCAGAAAGTTTTGCTTGATTATTTATTAGTTGATTGAGACTTGCTTCGAAGTATCAATTGCTGTGTGTTTTATTTAATTCAGAATGTCCACTCGAGTGCTTTTGGCCACTTTGTCTATTCCCATCACCCCTGAGCGCACCGATATCGCTCGTCTGTTGGACATGGATGGCATCATTGTAGAGAAACACCGCAGACTGGCTACTTTGCTTGGCCTTCAGTCTCCACCCACTCGCCAGAGTCTCATAAATGACATGGTAATATATTTTCTGTCCTTTCATTTTTGTAATCCCTTAAATTTATGGTTTATTAAAAAAAGTTTGAGAACCTTTTTGCGCATTACTTTTGTCATAGGTGAGATTCAACCTGCTTCAGTATGTTGTTCCTGAAGTTAAAGAGCTCTACAACTGGTTGGAGGTGGACTTCCACCCTCTAAAACTTTGTGGAAGAGTGACTAAGGTGAGTGACACTTGATTTATTTGCCACATTAGAATTATATCATGTGACTAATGTCTATTCCAGTCAGTGTTTTTTTTCTTTTTCTGAGCTTATAAGAATCATGTACATATCCACAGTAAAATAAAATAAACATTTGCTCATGCTAAACATTAAAACTCTATTAACTATTGACTTTCATAAACTTAAATGTTAAGAAGAGTGGTTCATTTGTTAGACCATTTTGGCACAGCAGTCTTCAGTGTTATAGTGTTCTTGATGTCAACAAATACTAAAGATATATTCATGTAGTGTATGTGTTCTTGCTGCTGCTTTAGGTGCTGAACTGGGTGAGGGACCAGGTTGAGAAAGAATCCGACCTGCAGCATTACGTTCCTCACTTGCAGAACAACACCATCCTCAGACTGCTACAACAGGTGGATTTGATCATCTTCCCCCAAACTTTTAATAATTACTTGGAGAATCTGTGCATGCTCCATTCTTCTGCAGATCTTAAAATCTTGTCTTCTTGGTTTTAATATTCCAGGTGGCTCAGATCTACCAGAGCATTGAGTTCAGCAGGTTAGCATCTCTGGTACCATTCGTCGATGCTTTCCAGCTGGAGCGCTCAATTGTTGATGCAGCACGGCACTGTGACCTACAGGTATGGCCCAAAAAAAAACTGTTTATCTTCCACACACAATCTCTAAGGGGGCTTTTACAATGGGCATGTTTGCTGCGGTTCGAGCCCTGGTGCGATTGTTCCTGGTTGCGCTTGCTACATCAAATATACTGCAGGCTCACTCTTGTGTTTTATTGACGATAATGTATTGTAATCTGCAAAAACACATGCGCAGGTTACTTTACTCCCTGAACAAGTGCAAACCTGAGTCTGTGATGTTTTCATATTCATGTGAACCATGCAAGAGGCCGAGTGCAACCGAACTCAGACCACCTCCTTCAGGCAGTCTCAGGACAGCTTTCACATTAGCAATTTTTCATGTGAACCTTCCTCTGTTTTGAACTAAATTGTCATTTTGAAAGCCCCCTGAATCAGTGTGGTCAAGGAGACTCTCCCAATTGTCCAGAATATTGTAGTGACTTCAAATTTATGTATTTACCAAAAGGTACGCATTGATCATACATCTCGTACACTGAGTTTTGGCTCCGATCTGAACTATTCTACCAAAGAGGATTCTCCAGTAGGCCCATTCCTACAGAACATGCCCTCTGAACAGATACGCAATCAACTCACTGCCATGTCATCCTCCTTGGCTAAAGCCATCCAGGTCATCAAACCTGCCTCCCTAATGGTAAGACTACTGCTAAGTTTAATCGATTATCTCTCTGCTGGTTAGTGCTATATTTCAGTTTCCTCATCAGCTCTAATTTTGCCCACAGCAAGAACACGAGGAACAGAGTCAGCAGGCCATCACATCCTACCTGAAGAATGCCCGCAAAGAGCATCTGCGCATCCTTGCTCGCCGTCAAACGATTGAGGAACGAAAAGAGCGTCTGGAGAGCCTCAACATCCAGAGGGAGAAAGAGGAGCTGGAGCAACGCGAGGCAGAGCTGCAGAAAGTGCGCAAGGCAGAGGAAGAGCGTCTTAGACAGGAGGCCAAAGAGCGAGAAAAGGAGCGCATCATGCAAGAACACGAGCAAATCAAAAAGAAGACCGTGCGTGAGAGACTGGAGCAGATCAAGAAGACTGAGCTGGGAGCCAAGGCCTTTAAAGACATTGATATTGAGGTACTCAGTTTGTCAGGGAAGTGGGTGTTTAGAACACACCAGACTGTTTGATTTTTATATGTCGACTGTGTTATCAGTGGAAAACTTTATTTTTTATTTAATTGTTAATTTTATGTTGTAGGATCTGGAAGAGCTGGACCCTGACTTCATCATGGCCAAACAGGTAGAACAACTAGAAAAAGAGAAGAAAGAGCTTCAGGAGCGTCTGAAAAACCAGGAAAAGAAGGTATAGCTTCCATTAAATATTTATGTAGTATTTTAGTATTGTAAATATGTTGGTAAATATATTGAAAGTAAAAGGATTAGTTAATTCTTTGCAGCTGAGTACATGATATCTGAATATTACACTGAAGTGATGCTGATATGCATATTCCAGATCGACTACTTTGAGAGAGCCAAGCGCCTTGAGGAGATTCCTCTGATCAAGAAAGCCTATGAGGAGCAGCGCATCCAAGACATGGAGTTATGGGAGCTGCAGGAGGAAGAGAGGGTAATAATCATATACTGCTTTTTGCACTTTTCAGAATCTGGTCCATGTTTACATTTTTTTGCTAAAAAAAAAAAAAAAAAAGGTCACTTTACCTTCACTTTAACTTTCACTCACTTACATTCACTTTCACTTTAACTGTAGTTTGAAATCTTTCTTTCGGCACTACTTGGCCATTGTCTGGTTATAGTTTGATTCAGTCATTTAAAAGTATCACCCAAATGAGAAGGACATGTTGAAAAATATAATCGTGCCATGTTTATTGTAATTGAAGCTAAAGGTTATTGTGCCTGTCTGTTGCTCAGATCAGCAATATGAAGATGGAGCGTGAGAAGGCGCTGGAGCACAAACAGAGAATGTCAAGGATGATGGAGGACAAGGAGAACTTCCTGTCTAAAATTAAAGCTGCTCGAAGCTTCATTTATGAGGTAAACAAAACTTTAATTTCAAGTGTAATTTATTCCATTAATGTTTTACAGATCATAAATTTGCTTTCAGTAGTTAGTATAAACATTGTATAAGATGTTTTAGTAGTAGCATAAAGTCTTTGACGGTTAAAATGTTGATGCGCAAGGTAGCTAAGATTTGATCATTTCTCCTGTACCCAGGAAAAACTCAAGCAGTTCCAAGAACGTATGGTTGAGGAGAGGAAGAAGCGTCTTGAGGAGCGAAAGAAGCAGCGCAAGGAGGACCGGCGAAAGGCCTTCTATCTCCAGAAAGAAGAGGAAGCTCAGAGAATCCATGAGGAACAGCTCAAAAAAGGTACTTATTTGCTGTTCATCAACCTCAGTTAACGGTTGAAACATTAAACAATACTTTTTAAAAATGTTAATATCTTATTTGATGTATTAACTTTTGCTCTCCTCTTTTCATTTTTGATTTTATCTTTGATTTTGTGTTTTAGAGCGGGAAGAGCGGGAACGCTTGGAACAGGAGCAGAGAGAAGAGGAAGAACGCGAATACCAGGAGCGCCTGCGTAAGCTGGAGGAACAGGAGCGAAAGCAGCGTGCCCGGCAACAGGAAATTGAGGAGCGTGAACGCCGCAAGGAAGAGGAAAGGAAGGCACCAGAAGAAAAACCCACCAAGGTAACTCATAAGAATCCTGTGTCAAATGTGTTATACACTATCAGTACCATTGAATAAAAAGTTTAAAAGAACAGCATTTGTTTGAAATAGAAATCTTTATTTATTTATTTTTATTTTTATTTAATGCACCCTTAGTCTTTCATAGTCCTTCAGGTTGAACAGACCAGTGTGTAAAACTCTCGGACGTATTTTAAAGATTCTATGTCGCAAACTTTATATCTTTCACATACTTAGAAAACCCAACGTTTAGTTGATCCTGACAAGCGCTGTTCGTCACAGTTGTAATCGCAATGCTTCTTTCGTGAGGGGGTTTTTCGCCACGGTATCTTCGTTTCCAGGTGGAACGTTAAAGAACGCATCACAAACGTCTCTGGGAAATCCTGTAGAGTTCAACCAATCTGATAATGACTTTGACATTCCTGAAGTGTTTCCACTTTTGTGTCCCATATGCATTAGACATTTAGCCAACGGTCCGTGGGCGTGACGTCTGAGGCTGAGACTAATGCACCCTTGGTGAAGAGTATTAATTTTTTTGAAAAAAATAAATGCTGTATACTTCTGTTTTTAACAAGATAAGCAATGGATTGTAGTTATTTCTTGGTTTAAATTTGAATCTTTTTCTTTGCAGGACTGGGGTGAACGGGAAGAAGGAGGCGGCTGGAGGAAGCGTGGTGAGGGTGAATCAGAATGGCGACGTCCTGTTGCTGACCGGTGAGTTTCCACATTAATTGATAACCTGATGCTCAAGGAAAAAGGTTAAAAACGAATGAAGAGAATTGATTTTAATAATAAAAAAAAAAAATTCTCCCAGTGTTTGGCGTCAAGAGGGGAATGAAGGCCGTGAAGACAATGATCGGGAAGACCATGACCGTGAAGTGCCCTTCCGAAGAGGAGGAGAAAGCTCTCGTCGTGGTGGTGGTTCAGATGACAAAGGACTCCGCCGTGGCTTTGATGAGGAACGAGGTCCGCGCCGAGGAGTTGACGATGACCGTCTGCCCAAACGGGGCTTTGATGATGACCGTGGTCCCAGGAGGGTCTTTGACGATGACCGAGGTCACCGAAGAGGTGATGATGACCGTGGACCAAGGCGTGGAATGGATGATGACCGAGGCCCCAGACGAGGTGATGATGACCGTGGCCCAAGAAGAGTCTTTGATGATGAGCGTGGGCCCCGTAGAAACATGGATGAACCCAGAGGGCCCCGACGTGGGGCAGATGATGACTGGGGCCCCAGAAGAGGAGGGGATGATGAGAGGGGAGGCCGCAGGGGTATGGATGACTCTGGACCACGTCGTGGAGATGACCCTAGACCCTGGAAACCTCTTGGGAGACCAGGTGTGATCTCCGATGGTAGCTACGTTTCTCTTTTTCTCGCTGAGGGCATGCTCCCAAATATGTGTGTTAAAGGGGTCATATCACAAGGAATCAAATTTTCCTGTCACGATGCAATCATCTTTAATGGAAGCATGGGACAGTTTAAACCCACAGCTTGTTATTAAGCTCAGCATTGGTTTGAAAGGTATAGCAAAAAAAAAAAAAAACATTATTCTGGAGGTCAGAGGAAGGATTAGTGGAAACCTAAGTAAGAGAGGGGAAAAAGACCACTTACTGATATAAGTGGGCCTTTATTTATTTAATGACCCCTTTATATTGTATTTAATTAATGAAATGTAGTTTTTTGTTAACTGTAGTTAGTTCAGTTGTTTGTTTGTTTTTTTAAATGATACTCATTTGCATGTCTTTTTTTTTTTGTTTGTTATCCGATTACTCTGTAACCTTTAGTAGGTGGATGGAGAGAGCGAGAGAAAGCTCGGGAAGAAAGCTGGGGACCTCCTCGTGATACTGACCATGATGATGGTGAGCGTGAAGGAGATGACCGTCATGAGGGAGACCGATTTAGAGATCGACGCCCTCCAAGGTAAAAAAATAAAACAAATTATATGTAAATAAAACTAATTAATATTTATAGGGGTGAGGATGGAAAAATAAAAGTTTCTAAAGGCTTTTCTGTTTTGAAATCTTCATATGAAGAGTCTCAGCAGCTCTTTTTTTTTCTTTAGATTTAAATGATTTAAGAAAAGTCTATAATTATCGTTTTAGGGGTGGAAATGGTAAAATAGGAATCGCCTTGAGGCCTATTGTGATTATTAAAGTTCAAAAGGATATGACGTGGGCGCTTATTGTTTCAAAGTAAAAAACATTGCACTGTTGCGTATTCTTCTGTTGCGTATTCGTAGGCTTGTGGTTTCAAAGCAGTTCACATTTATGCCATGCAATTGCTTATGATGCACTTCTGATGAATTATCGCAATGTTTGTCATGATGTTTACATTGTAATCTGTTGTAGATGGTTATTTAAGTGCATGGTTGCATTTTGAATGAGCATCTGAAAGTTGTACAGAATAGATATGCATACATTTTTTTTCATGATTTAATATTTAGGTTACACCCTAATTATAATAAAACTATTTTTTTTTTTACTGATTCTGTTTTGCTTAGCAGTATTAAGTCCTAATGTGCTAAGTTTAATGTGAATGTGTGTGCATGTTCAGGGAAGAAGGGGGTGGCTGGAGAAGAGGTGGTGGTGAGGAGCAGAGCAGTTGGCGTGACTCTCGCCGTGAAGAATTTGACCGTGATGATCGCCGCGGTGAACGCCGTGACGTGAGGGACCGCAGAGATGACCGAGACCGTGAACCCAGAGTCCCCCAGAGAGAGCTTGATGAAGGTTAGTCTTATGATCTGCCTTAAACATCTTCAAAGGTGCAATCATATATTTTTCATCTAAGTTTGCACATAGATGCAACCTATTTATTTATTTTTTATTTTTTTTTGGACCTATTTGAGTAAAAGCTTCACATTTTGTCTTGATGAAACCGCTGTATCAGTGGCCCAGGAAAAGCTGTTTTATATTGTGGAGTCATGAGTAACGAGTTATAATAGAAATGATAGAATTTTAAAGCACTAATACACTAATTGCAGAAGTAAATCTTACAGAACAAGCTAACTCAAGTGGCAGCTACAAATGCACGATACCACAGCAGTGCAAAATGCCTCAACCGTAGCCATACTGGTTCAACACTTTTCCTCTGCATGGTACAGTTTGGCACGGCTGTATCATTACCAAAAGGTGACGTGTAAACCCTGCTGAACACTGATTGGCCGAAGAGATTTGTCATTACCTGCGTCTGAACTTGCGACAAGAGACACTAGGACCACTTGGTTAAATCAACAGTGGATCAAACACAACTTTTTTGAATGAGTGTACATTTTTTATAAAAGGATAGCTGTTCTGTGGTCTGTTGAGGAAGTACAGATGTTCCTCTTGTTGATCGTCAGGAAGCGAATCTAGCGAGAGCTTGATGGAAAAAGGTTTAATGACGTCAATAATCCCACCCACTCTAAAGCGGTACTAAACTGCAGTGGAAATGCGAGCCGAGCTGTACCATGCGTACTAAGCACCATTATTCATCCCGAAGTCTGAAAATTCCACTTGAATCCAATAACATCCATGTTATTTATTGATATTTTTGTTTCAAACAAAACAGGATAAGCAGTTCTGTTTAAAAGAAGCCGTAAATAACATAAGGCAGACTTCATGCATTCGTGACAGCAGGTGTCAGTATAAAGTCCAAAACCATGTGACAGCTGATCCAGTGTATATGCTTGGGGTACCTTTAAAAGGTCCGGTTCTTACATCTTAATTCCTAATTCAAAGGTGGTTCATGGCGTCGTGGTGGAGATGAGCGCAAGGACGAAAGAGAAGCTCCTCCCAGACCACGCGAACGGGACCGTGATGGCGGTGAGAAGAGCACCTGGCGCTCTGACAAAGATAAGGAAAATCTGCGCCGGATCAAGAACGAGACAGATGATGATGGCTGGACCACTGTCCGCCGCTAATGATAAAGCATCAAAAATTTCTTTTTTTTTGGCTAGATGTTGTACTAAGCCTTGATGTGTTCTCTAATCAGTACAGATCACTGCTTACATTAACATGAAATACAAGCTTTGCCATAAAATCACAACACTTGCAATGGGTTTTCAGACATGGCAAATTATATTTCAACCATTTTTAATAACTTACATTTGAAAAGTATCTCATTCCTTTTTGTTATGCATGCTTCGAGGATTAAATTGGTCACACAAAATTACGTAGATGTTTTTTCTTTGAGGTGCGGATGTTGTAGAACATGAACGCTTATGCAGACATGATGTCAAAGTTGTGGAGATGAGGTTTTGAGATGAAATCATCAGGTTCTCTTTGCAGCTGTCCATGCTGTAGTTGCTGCTTATGCTGTGGTTGTATGCCCTCTAGAAATATGAAAAAAAAAACTTTATCAATAAAGTCATTTGCTCATTAAATTTCTGTTATTTCATTCTTATACTGCAGAAAACAATATCATGATTTTTGTGTCAAATGAAACCGGAATAAGAATCCGTGGTTATGTTAGCAAACCTCAGACCTTATCAGCAGTTCATCATTTTGGCCACTAGGGGTCAGCTAAATCTCAGCAGTGTTTTCTGAACCTAGACGGCTCTCCATGAATGAACCAAGAACAATTGATTGGATCCCTATAATCTATTCATTTATTCTGCTGTTAATAGAAAACAATAGCGTTTAATACATGATGTTGGTCCTCCTGGTTGATACATTAAAAAGGTATAGTGAATAAATGTTGCAGTCTTCAGTGATGTTTTTTCTTTCTTTCTAACGATACATTGCTATAGCAGTATAATAAATATATATTATAAAAATGCAGACAATTCTAACAATGGATTGCTATAGCAGTATAATAAATATATAATAAAATACTCAGTGGCTCTTGGTTAAACTAACTGGGGCAGGAGGACCACACGCACACGTTGATAAAAGGTAATCCTGGGTAAACCTCATCAATGTGAGTTCTTAAGTTTCATGCATTGATTTATTTGGATCGTGATTCTTCCCGCTGCGAGGGTGATAAACTTTTGCTCGCATTATATCATTATGCAGAAAAGACTAGAAGAAAGAAACAATTATGTCAGCGGTCTTTGTTGCATTCTAGTGGAAAATCCACGATTAAGGCCAATAATCCCACAATTGGAGCCTCAAATTCCCATGCCAGAGGTTATGAACTCCCAAACTAGATTAGACTCTTATATTTGCTAAGACCTACTGTGAAGTTTGACCACGGGTCACCGTGTGTAAACTCCGCCAATCTCGAGCTTGGAGGGATGCTGCTTCTGAATGTGAGATATATTCCTCTACACGGCTTTAACACGGCTCTATCGTCTAATCTGTGCATCTGCCACCCAGTGCCATTTATTAAGAGAGTCGTATTTTAGTCTAATTCCAGTCATTAACATGAATTTATAAACTCCGATTTGGAAACAATGTTTTAAACATTTCACGAGTTTAGTCTTGCAGTTGCAGCAAGGGTTTATAAAATAACGTAAACAAAAAATACGGACACGTATTTCCGTTAGGGAAACGGACATTATAATAGAAAAAATCTTGAATGCTTCTTGTTAAGTCTTCCAGTTGAACTGTAGCCTATACTTAGTGGCCCAAGACATTATTTTATATTGTATGGCTTATAATGTGTGTATTTTACACGTGGTTTGTGTAAGAAAGAAATATTAAATGCATTTCAAATGCTTCATCGAATTTAACGTCCTTTGATGAAAACGACTCGAATTGTTTGAAATGCTTAAT
Organism: Carassius auratus; assembly: GCF_003368295.1. NCBI lineage: Eukaryota > Metazoa > Chordata > Actinopteri > Cypriniformes > Cyprinidae > Carassius > Carassius auratus. The sequence continues at coordinate 17,068,414 of NC_039255.1, read as the reverse complement.
ATTTCGTAGTTTTTATTTTAAGTTTAAGCACGCGAATTTCATGCGGGATTCGAATGTTTTCGTCATTCACACTTATGCTTAGATAACTTTTGTTTAGATATTTGCAATATGATCGCTGAACTATGTGGATTTTAACAACATAATTTCGAAGTTCGTTTTCTATGGCCTCAATTGTTTGTTTGTGTGTCTGTGTTAACTATATATATATATAGTTATGCGTGGAGCGAAAAGAGGAGCTCTGAAAGGTAATTTCTTGTATTAAAAGGCCTTGCACAATGCACACTGAATGCATGATTGTAGAATACATTTCTATCGCAATGTTTTTCGAAAAAGCTGTTCATGGGAGTCAGTTAAATTTCATAACATCTTTTCAAAATCCATCCACGTAATTATTAGCCTACCGGAAACATTTTTTTAAGGATGGATTAAATAAATAGGCCTAGTTGTGAATAAAGCTCATTGCCTTAGTCTTCTACGTCGCCGGCAACTATTGAACTTTTTCTTTTTTTAATTCTTACACCTAAGACAAATTCCATTGGGGATTGCTACATTGATATGCTGGCACTGGTCGGCTATTGATTAAGTCTTAGTAGGCTACTTTTGTTCAAATTAACGATCTACGAATTTCAAGAGAGTTAAACCTACAGACAAATTGAAATATGATTAACCCAAACGTTAAAGGTATAAATAGTGAGACCTGTGAAGTTAACGAACTTCATTTAGCCTATCATTATTATTATTGTTACTGATGTTGTTTCTTGGACTTATATTAATATCGTTGGCTATTATCTTAGCCTGTAGGTTGTAGGCCCGCAAAGAGATGCAATGTTTGAGCCACACGGGTTGAGTTTGATCGTGTGAAATTAATGGCGGGATTTGAATGCTTTCGTCATACAAACATAGATTGTCTTGAGCTTTTTAGCCTTTGTTCATGGGAGACTTGAAATATTAATAACTGCAGGTGGTTTCATGGACCACGAAGCAAGGCTCTCAATGTCGTTGTAAAAATGACATCGAAAAATTTAGTAAATAGGCAACAGTAGGCCTAAATGTCATGTACAGTAATTTTACAGGGGGAAAAGTAGGCTAATTAGCATTCTAGATAAGCGAGACAATTGCCATGCTCTTCATTTCTGTGAACGTCCAGGAACTGGCGGAGAGTGCATCTTGTAAAAGGGCCAGTGGATGTCGCACTATCCTTACACTTCAACAGTTTGAGCCCTTCGAAGGGAAGCAGATCTTCAATATCTTCATGTTTTGTTCTTCAGATCAAAAATCGTAATGAGGTACAATTTCTAAATTGATTCAAATACCCTGTATGCCTACAGCAAATACACAAAAGTCAGACGAATGGGCTTGGCTACTGACACAATTTATTTTGTTTCCCGTTATCTCAACAAATGTGTGCTTCCTACTTTTTAACAAACGATCAGCCTACTTGATATAAAATCAAAATAGTGGCGTGATAATTTGTAGACGAAAGAAAAAAGAAAGTTAATGAAAATGTCCAGGAGACACGGAAGCTATTTGAAGTCCAAAAAAGTGTAGGCTACCTAAAGCCAGCTAACAAATATTTAAAATGTAGCTCATAATGTAGACTACATGTACTCCGAAACATTTACCGCTCGGCCGAGCAGACGAGTAAAACTGAACAATGATAACATTCGAGGCGGGTGAACTGAGTGACCTACACTCCACTGGAAAGAAATAGCCTCTAACAAACTGATAGTCTAATTGCTAATGTAGGCAATGTCTGTCATGCGTAGGAAGATCCACAGTTATTACTTGAATCAAGAAATCACTTGAATATTTGAGCAAGGTTTGTGGAAGGAATATTTTTTTAATCCGACAGTCCGAGTCCACTACAGTATGTTTGCTATTCATCATCATAATAATAATGATAATAATAATTATAATAACAATAATATATGCCTTTATATAATAATAATAATAATAATTATTATTATTATTATTATTATTATTAAAGACTCCATTACTCTGTTCTCGATAACACACACACACACACACACACACAAATAATAATAATAGCCTATTGTATAATTATACAAATAAAAATAAAGGAAAGGACACCATATTGTCATGCTGCGTTTGTACGTTAATCCAATAACCTAGCTGTTCACTATGCATTCATTTTGACAAATAGGGGGTGTTGAGAGCTATAAGTAAAATTATTCAAGTGAATAATGAATGCAATAAATGTGGACCTGTTTTGTAAACCCATAGGCCTACTGAACATATGCGTTCACTGCAGTTCCAAAACACTTGCATTTTAAAATTAGCCTATATCAAATGCGAGTTTGTCTCGTGGACAGAAATCCAGAATGGTAGTTGTACTGATTATTTTTATTTGTATTTTATTTTTTTATGTTATATCATCGGTAGAAATATTACTGATATTTATGCACGTTCTTTTTTTTATGTGTAGCCATATGGCCGACAAAAATTGCTCTATTTGACAACACATAATTACGTGGTGAATGATAATGTAATGCTCTATGAGATTGATCTGAACGTGAAAAGTAAAAGTAGAAGTAAAAAGAATATAAAGCGTTATTAAAATGTCACCGAACAACCTCACACCCCGCAAAACAGAGTCCAAAACCCAAGAGATCCCGTTGACAACTGTGTACCTGAACTTTTGAGATGCAGTATGCACATTAGTAACCCATAATGGGATTTAACTCCACCGATTTAATGAGTAGTTAGAGGGTAATAGACTCTTGTAGTCATACGACAAACAAACATAGCTGAAAATATTGTCTGTCTAATAAGCCTCATCCTTGTCTCCTGGCCAATAGAGAAAGAGAGTCTCTCATAAACTAATCAAAAACCCATCGGAGAAAATGAAAACGCGGAGAGACAATAGGCTAAAGAGGTGGGCGTTATACAGGCCCACCGAAATACCAGAGTAGTTGTCTACATTCAAAAAGTTTGATATGCACAAAGATTGTCATTTGAACTGATTATTTCATGACAGAATTTCATTGAGTACAGACATTTGTTTAAACGACTCTGCATTTCTACTTTTGTAGTCGAGTTGGATACAAATCAGCATGTAAACGTGCAGCGGTTAAGCACTGAGGTGCTGGATAACAGCGAGTAAAAGCATCATGTGTGCGACACAAATACATGCTGAAGTAGCTACCTCGAGTCTCTCAATGGGATCAGCTGCGTATGTAAATTGCTCCACAGCTCTGTTTCTGGGCGAATCCGTTCCGTTTTGCTTGAATCCGCCTCTCGGCGCTCGTTCGTATTGACGCACTTGAAGACTCTTCCCTCAACCTTAAGGCGAGCGGCAGCGACCAATCACCAAGCCATTACAGGCTTCAGAGGAAACTGTTTATGTGACTCCAGAGCTAATTAGGCTCATGAACTAACAAATCGCTAGCACAACTGGAGAGGAACCGATCACATTCATGGATTGTCTGGAGAAGTCGGCCACCTCTCTGACGATGTGTTGAGCTGTGTGCTTTTAACCATTTTTTTTTTTACCTTTTCTTTAGTTGCCGCTAACTTGCTGACAAAACTTTGGTCTTGGGTGTGGAGTATTTTTTTTTAGTGCGTGTACCGTTTTCACTTAAACTGGGGAATCTTGACTGGTGAACCATGTTTCAGCCCACACCGAAGAGGTGTTTTACCATAGAGTCTTTGGTCGCGAAGGATAATCCTTTGCCAGCGTCGAGATCCGAGGAGCCCATACGACCAGCGGCTCTCAGCTATGCAAACTCAAGCCAGATGAACCCATTTCTAAACGGCTTTCATTCCAGCGGCAGGGGCGTCTACTCAAACCCGGACTTGGTGTTCGCTGAGGCTGTTTCACATCCTCCCAACTCCGCCGTCCCAGTTCATTCAGTACCTCCTCCTCACGCTTTGGCTGCTCACCCGCTGTCGTCCTCGCACAGTCCGCACCCTCTTTTCGCAAGCCAGCAAAGGGACCCTTCAACTTTTTATCCATGGTTGATACATAGATATAGATACTTGGGTCACAGATTTCAAGGTAAGATCAAGGAAAATGTTTTATTCGTCAGTTATTTTGACCAGTCGTTCAGAGAAAAGAGGGCCAAACGGCCCAAGGACGCTGCAGTTTTTCATTGATAATTACCTAGATTAAATGTCACTTTTGTGCTAGATATTAAAATGCTGAAATGAATGCTATCGAAAAAAGTTAATTTTATTGAATCGAAATATAGACTTTTGCTGTGAAGTAGAGCGTTGACATTATAGCCTGCGGTTATAAGTACATTTCTGGAAGAAAATAATCTGGCGTTATTCCATGTATTTACTTCAAACTGGTTTAAAACTCACAAGTTAATTATTATTTTATATTTTATATTTAATGTTTTATAAATTTAAAATAATTATTTTAATAGGTTTAAATATTTATTTGGCGTAAACAGGTTACATCGCCTTTTAAAATAATTACTAGGCTATGGCCTAATAAAACACATCGATTGTGGTGTAGTAAAATATGTGAAAAACCTTTATTACAAATAATAGGCATTCATATTACAAGGAAAAAAAATAAGGGCAACGAAATAATTTAAGAAAACGGAAGTTTAATTGCCGTTCGAGTTTTTATTTATTTTTATCGTAAATTTCTCGAACTTCGCCTTTATCTGAAAGTGCATTTGCCTTTGGTCCTTAATGTTGAAAATTGACCTTTTGTTTCCCTTAAAAACGAACGCTAATATTCATAAGCGTTAATAAGTTTGATACTATTGTATTATTACATTGTATAGCTAAATGACACAAATATTACAGAAACAATTTGTGTCTCTTTTTATTTTATTTATTTATTTAATTTTTACTTTTATAATAGGCCTATTCAGTATGGGAAAACATGTGTCATGCCAGTTTCTAAACGAAACACTCGTAATGAAAACATTTACCAAGGGAAAGATAATTAAAGCCATTGAATTAATTCGAGGACATTTCAGTAAAAAAAAAAAAAAGAGAGAGAGCCGTGGTGTAGCTATCTCCGTGTGTTTCATTTATAGATTTAGGAAAATAATGTTGAAGGCATCAGATGTTGAATGATTACATGTAAATTAACCTTATTTTGTCTCACATTTGAATTTGCATCAAAAGTTTAATTAGGTTAGCTAGCTACTGAAAACGATATTGCTGGACTAAAGTAACTTGTGCCAGAGAATATAAAATAATAATAATAATAATAAACAATAATAATTCTTATATAATGTTTTCAAACTTCAGGCCTATAGCCCGCAATTAATTCGTGAGAACGCATTGACCGTGGTCTAACAATTATGTTCAGAAAGCAGGCCTAGGCCTATACTAATATTATGGTAGACGATGGATTTTAATGATCGTTATTTTCATTACAGGAAACGAAACGAGTCCTGAAAGCTTCCTATTGCACAATGCACTGGCAAGAAAGCCCAAAAGGATTCGTACAGCTTTTTCTCCATCACAGCTACTACGGCTTGAACATGCTTTCGAAAAAAATCATTACGTAGTCGGTGCGGAACGAAAACAGCTCGCTCACAGCCTTAGCCTCACAGAAACTCAGGTAAGAAGTTGTTTATATATAATGTGCGCAATGTTTCTATTTATATAATACGGCCTAAATAAATGTCTAGGCTCGTCCTGTTATGATTAAGTTGAGTCTTAAATATTAACATAGTCTATAAGCAATGTTTGGGTAACAAAATGTAGTTTTGAATGATTCAATAAACAATAAAAGGTTTTAAAAGTTAGATTCTTTATGTAGGCCAAAATATTTTCCAGCGTTTAATCGTTTTCTTCTTTAACATATAGGCTAGTCGCAGTCAGTAGCTATTGGCGTTAGTAATAAATGGCCTTATATATAGGCTGTATATTTCTTATTTGCACAGATGTGGCAACATTCTGATTTCAAGATGATCATAACAGAAAATGTTCTTTTGTTTGTTTTGTTGGGAATCACACGCGTAAATGACTAAACATTGTTCTAAAAGCGTAATGGTTTGAAGTGGGTTAAATCCACGATTTCCAATTGACCCCGTTTTTTGGGGAGGTTGAACTATTCGGTTTTGGGCAGAGGGCTATTGTGGGAAATGTTTGGCAATTAACCAGTTAACCGTTTTAAACGAACACTTAAAAGAATGGGGCGGAATCAATGAATTTCCCTAACCATATTTAAAATCGTAGCCTATTTGCGCGGATCGTTCATTGGCCCGGTCGGAGTCTATTGTCCCGGTGACAGCACCGGCCCTTTTTTAAACGCCGCCTTTCAGAAGAGCAAGAGAGAAATGAACTACGAGCCTCTTCAGTGCTTCGATTAGCTCCCTGAAAGCACATTAAAATGTGCCTCACTTGCCAAGTTGTCAGCTGTGATCTTTACGGACGATATGAATGATAAAGGTGATGAATACGCTGAAGACTGGACTTTACCGATGTGTGCTAATAGATAATGTTATATATACGGGGATAATAAGTGAATTGTAAATATAGCCTACCAGTTAACATAGGCTACTGATCCGTGATAATAAGCGATAATGTCGGTGAAGTTACACTGGTATCACACTGCTTCTATTGTAGTGAGTTAATGTCCGCTCAACAGTTCAGTCTGAGTTTGAAGCAGCAGCAGGGCTTGGTGATGATGCAACCTGTCGTTCGTAAACAGGTCAGGTGCACTTTAAAAGAAAAGCCACGCCAGCAGTCTTCTCTTCCCCAATTTCATCCTCACTTATCAGTGATAAGTTATGCATTTAATACCTCATTTAAATTCTTTTTTTTTGTTTTAATTTATTCAGGCCGAAGACACTAAATGAAAGTCGAGCAGTGGTCTCGCGACTAGATTGACTGTGAGATACCTGGTGGTTCTTTGTCCGTCTAGCCATTTATTCTTAAGGCCCGTTAGTGATACCTTCAATTTAGCCAACTCTGTTTGTTTAATTATTTGATTCCGAAGCCAGTGAAAAGCTTTTGCGAATTTTATGATGATTATTTTCATTTTTTTTCATTGCCACAGGTAAAAGTTTGGTTTCAGAATAGAAGGACGAAGTTCAAGCGTCAGAAACTGGAGGAGGAAGGTTCGGATTCACAACAGAAAAAGAAAGGAACTCATCACATAAACCGATGGAGGATGGCCACAAAACAAGGAAGCCCGGAGGAAATTGACGTCACCTCAGACGATTAAAAGACTTAAACTGTTTGAACCCAGGACAGCGGCGTGGCTCGAAAGATGTCACGGATAAGGATGCTGCGTACTGACAGAGGGAGTGGGTATCACGTTTTGATTCTTCGAGATCGGCAGCTTGAGGGTGAGAGATCCTGTTGGTGGCACTGCTGTCACTACAAGGGAACTGTCAATAATTTTCACGTTGCCAAGGCAAGGTGATTGACAGGTATTACACGCAGGCCACCCCCCGCCCCCCAGCACCACACTACCCGCATCACCACTATCACAAAACATAGCTCAAATGCGCAAAGGACATTTGCACTTCTGAAGGATTTTTCCTCCCGTTTTATTTTTTCAAAACGTGAACCTTCCACATCAAGATACCAAAATATACAGCAGTTTTTTTGTAAAACTTGAATTGCATGGTAGAGCAAATAATTTTTGGTAGGTTTATTAATTGATTTGACCTTTGTTTTCAGAGTACATTTATTTTGATTCTATTTTTAATCTGAGAAATGAAATGTTGTGTGCTTCTTCCCCCCTTCTTCTTCTTTTTTTTTTTTACAACAGTGTGCAGTCTTTGAATTTATGATTCTCGTGTTAAAGTGATTGTGAAAACAACATGAAGTAGCAGTGCTGCGTTATAGTGTTTTTCAGAAGTAAAACACATTTTAAACCAGACTATAAAAGCTTTATTGAAGTTTACCACACACAATAGTAATTGTAATAATAAAAAAAAAATTTCTCCATGACATTCCTTAAAAATTAAGCTTTACCATGACTCCTCAATTTTGGTGCGAATATGTGATCGGGACTCGCCCCTCTTCGAAGGATTAATGCATGAATTGCCGGCCGCCTAGGCAACAAAACTTCAAGCACTGAGCGTATTCCATGTATAGAGATACTAAAAGCTAATGTTTATGTTAAATCGTCTTTTACAAGAATGTAAATAATTTTGTGTTTGTGTTAAGTTTGCTACAATTTTAACACAAAGTATACTTCCAAGAAGTATGTAATTGTCAATATTTTGTCAATAAAGTTTTATCAATATGTTGCTCAGAATAAAATCATAGCCTTTTTATTTTTTTATTTTATTCTTTTTTTTACTTTTGACCGGTATAGTAAATGGTTTAGGATGCATTCTGTTTTTAGAAAATCATTATTGGACAGTTGTATGGATTGCACTGGTAGTTGTCTTCTTTTGATTCGGTCTCTTGGTGTCATTGTTCTTTAGGAAAGACAGGCGAGGTATGGTAATTATCACTATTTTATCAATGGAATATTCCTCCAGCTGTCTAATTAATCTGAGAGTATAAAGCATGTAGCCTAACGGGGAAACGGATACAAATAGAATGCTTACAACGGTCTTGAGCTCGATTTTTCCACAGCGAAGTGCTTGTTTTTTTTCTTGCCTCATTTGCCGCTCAGTCTGATTTAGACTGGCATTGACCAGTTTTATTTCCATTGCTAGAAGTGCAGCGTCTGGTCTGTTCAGGCTACAAAGAGTCCTGCGAGCTTTTGTGAAAGTGCAAATCAGTTTAGGCAATTATCATACGAGTAATATGTGGGGGAAAGGGGATGCATTGCCCAGTGGTCCACTTTAATCTGTTAATCCGTGGATCCAAGGGGGCCTGGTTGGACATAATTTAGTACAATCTGACTACCTCTCACAACGCGATAAGAGAAGGCTTGCAATGTGCCGCAAAATAAGAGCTTTGTTTAAAATCTTGTCGACAGCAACGGCTGGGATGTATTTAGCCTTCCTTCTCAGTTCTTGCTTTTTATTATATGAATAACAGGCTGTAGAATGCAAATATGAATTTTATATTTGTAGGCTATGTAAAAGACGCAAATTCATCTATTAACTTGTATTTGACATCCATTTAAAAAACACGTTATCCCCAAATATTCGTCTTTCTATAGACCTAAATAAAAGATACCATTGACGAGCGTTTTCATGTTGTCTCCAAAACTTTTAATCGTAGTTTGATAAAGGTTCAAAATTTATTTTGGGCTACACATACTAGGCTAAGCAATGGGATTTTTGAACAGTCTTTGGACTATGAAGGTAATAAAAAAAATCAGCGGAGAACACTATTAGCTTTGAAAAACCCCTAAAAGCTTTATTACAAACCCAGCTTTGAAATAGAGGGATTAGAAGGCTGAAAGGGTCCCACAATAGTTAGAAGAAAAGGTTTCATGCTAATGAGGTTAATGCCCTTTGTATCTCCGGACTCCACAACTTCATTATTCCTATCTCGGGCAACACCGAGCGGCTCAGAGCCCACAATCCACTCGAGCTGTTCCCTACCCTGCCTAAAGAAGGATTTGATAGCAGCCCTGTTCAAACTAGATAATTATATCTTTTCAAGTTGGAATTAAGATAAAGAAAGTGCAGTGAAGGCGGTGAGCCTTGATCCGCTGCAAACAAATTTGGCGCACTTTCTCCCTCCGTTGTGCCTCAAAAGACAGGACACCCCCTCATTACCGCTCGCTCCCTTTTATTAATTTTACATTGCTGATTTAAAAGCGCCTGATGTTTTGCATGTAAAGCTGGACAATTAGCTGAATTTAAAGAAAATAAATTAGGCTATATTTCGTCAAATAGCTAATCCAGGGTTAGAAACTTTAAAGTATTTGTTAACGTTAGACTATGTGAGTTGAGAAGATTATTAAATTAATTTTTAAGAACCCGAGTGTGCCAAATAAAGAGCAAACATGCAAGGGCATTAGAGAACCGAAGGCTAGCCTACTTAATATAGGCCAATTCGATTCTAGCCTATACATAGCCTAATTTTAAAGCATATAGGCCTATGTGACAAATTCATTATTAAAATTAAAATAAACTATTGTGTTCAAATTATTTAAATATTTTCGAGACATACAATCTCTACCCACAACAACAACAACAAAATAAATAAATAAATAAATAATTCGAAAACAGTGAGCAGTTGACTAGGCTATGACTTCGACCTTGTATAGGTTAGGTCTATTGATAGATTTGCTTTTGTAAACAAGCAAGGGCCATGGGACCCGCTGTATTGAGAACCTTCTGACCCGCTTAGGTTACCTTGTGCTGCGATGACTTGTTTCAGAAGCAACTTTAACTTAAACATTCAACAACGACACGCTTATGGAAAAGGCAAACGATCAATCACAGAGGACCATTGCCATGATTCATCATACAGTGCAGGGGGGAAAAAAAGTTGGTGTAGCTTGCAAATGCTTGCAGTGGTCTCTGAAATTGAGGTCTGGGTTTTAAACCCAGGTGAAAAAACCTGCACCATAGCCTACGAGTGATGTTAAATAATTACCCATCATTTAAAACACCCTCCTATCAAATAACCCCAATGACCCAAAACCTCTAATCTGCAATTACTAGCTTTAATTACGTCCGCTGATCCTACTAAAAGGGAGTTTTACAGTAGACTGCTCTGGAAGGTCTGGACTCGTGTGCAAAATAAAGTTAGGCCTGTGCCTTGATTAAATATAGCATATACACTACCTGCATTATAGCAACGCATTGCACCGTGTTTATGTAGGCTAGCTAAAATTAGGCTACTCTCATTTAAAAAAAAAAAAAAAAGTGTGATGGAGATTATTGTGCACACTGTCCTCCGTTAAAGTTCCACTTCAGTTTATTTACAGTTGGCAGAAACATATAGATGTCTTTTGATCGGATGTCCTGCACGATCCTAAGTTATCTGCAGGCTTCTGCTTTATGCTCTTATTTCCAGAGTGCCGTGTTCCATGCAACTGGCCACTGAAACTGGTTTGAGGTGATATTTATAGCCAGAACTGGAATGTGACGGCACGACAAACACAATCTATCCAGTTTCACAAATTACTTTTGAAACTGATCCTTGTAATGGGAGAATGAACCCCCCTCACAATTCCCGCGGCCTTGCCATAAGGTACAGCGATAAATATACAAGACTAATGAGCAATTACAAAATAATCACCCTTCCAATAGTTTACGTTACAAATTTAATATCATCATCTTAGATTCTCTTTTTATTATTAACGAAGGAAAGCCCTGAGAGTTTCCATTCTTAAATGTATGCAAGTCTGTCACAACTTCTTAGGCCTATGGCACACAACATGTGCGACAGCAATATTATTGTACTTGACTTTTGTAGCCTTGGTCAAGTGCATTGTATTGTAGCTATAGCTGACAAATCCTGTAACTCTGTTTGAAGCCCCCCAACTCCACCCAGCCCCTTCATGTCTACCTGACACCAATAATAAATAGCGTGAAATATCTTCATACATTAAAACCATATGGAATATAATAAAGACATAATTTGAAATTTCCTTTGTTTGTTTGTTTCAGAAATATTTTCAGAGACTGAGTGAGAAATACAGCATAGCTCAACAGCATGGAGATGCATGGGTCATTTTAAGGGACACTGCAGTTATTTCTTATGCTGTTTTGGTTGACAATTTAACAGATCCAATGCATTTATATTTGCGATCATCAACGTGCAATATGTGGCTGTCACGATACAGACTATCCTGGAGCAGATTTGCAGGAAGAAGAGGATGAGGATGAGGAGCAAGTGGGAAATCTCTCTCAAATGTATTTTGTTAAATTGTTCAAATCAAATTGAAGGGTGAATTCTTGTGAAATCAACATTCTTATCAAAGTAGACCTATAAAGTTAAGCCTCATCGAATTGCATTTTGACCTATCAAGTGCCATCCACAGACGGCGGAGAATCGTTTTAAAAGGGACTCTTGCCAGCACGTTTTATATTACTTCAAAATTCATGTAGCATATTAAAAGTGTTTTTAAAGTTCAGTGGCCGTGCAGTAAATAAATTATTAAGTTCACCCAACCGACTTCAATGCTTTTCTATTTAATTTACGAAAGTTTTTAGGTTCTGATTTGGTAAAACTTATATGGAACAAGTGCAACAGCGTTCTACCTTTCGACTACTAGAATAACATCAATAGCCTAACCAATAATTCAGTTAGGCTGCTTATTATTACACCGCAACCCCTTGATGATATAACGGACAGAAATCTAACGGACTATCACTAACCAAAATCTATAACTTAAGTTTTAAAATAAACAATCTCTCCATCTACTCAACAATCTAACAGACATCTCACCTCTACATATTTTCGATGTCTGAAGACACACACGGAGACAGAGCGAGAGGGAGAGAGAAAGTGTGTGTGTGAGAGAGAGAGACGCACGAACATACAGACCACAAATATTATAGGCCTAGAAACAGACATGTAGCCCTTAAGCCTAAGGAATTGAAACAATACTGAAATTGCACAGTGTAAATCGGTCGGCATGAGCCTGGTCAGCTTGGTGGTCTGCTCTCAGTAAATTACAACGAAATTCACACTGGACTTCCCAGGTGCACTGCTTTAATAATTGTATATTTGAATGCAACGCACGACTTTTGAAAGTATCACATTAGTACTGTGATCATTACAGCTTTTGTAATGTAGCATGTTTCATAAATGATGTTTTAAAACTATCTTAAACTGAAGTCATAAGACGACTGTTTCAAGTGCAAGTGCAAAGTGTATTCCTTATGGTTTCTCAAGTTAACGTTTTTTTTAACTATTATTATTATGATTATTATATTTTTATGTTATTATTATTATTATTATTATTATTATTATTATTATTATTATTATTATTCCGATATTGCCAAATGACATTAACTTTAAAAGTAGCCTGCTAATATATTCCTCATGGCTGGACTGTACACCTGATACAAATCTGGCCTTGCTGTTTGGAAAAAACTCGATTGTTCCCTAAATAAAATAAATAAAATTAGTGAATAAAATATTCACTAAATATATCACGTGTTGCCCTATTGAATCGCCTCTTGTACTTCCCTTGTGGTCATTCCTCTCATATGTTGCTTAAGTTGATATGCTTTCTTTCTAACACTAGTTCATTGAGTGTGTGTTTTGAAAGACATCACTACAGCAGCAAGCCTTGATTTACACAACACACTTGGAATTGCATACAAGCCTTTCAGCATGTAAAGTCTTGACTATTTTAAGGAGCACACACACACACACACACACACACACACACACACACACACACTGTGGCCTGGGATTCTCAGACTCATTTCATTTTTATTATTTTTTTGACTATGTCAGTCCTTTGACATGCAGACAGAAAACGCTAAACCACTTGACATTACTCACTGTCAGTGTCAAACTCTGAAAGTCAAAGACTTTATTCCTGATTCAAATGTGCAAACCAGTCCCATATTGGTGTGTTGCCTAAACTGAAACATTGTCCAACAGTTGCGGCACCAAAAAGATGAAGAAAAAAAGTTCTTAAAGGAAAAAAAATTCTAATGATCCATGTTTAGCAAATGGAATTTAGTGGGAAAGTATGGAGGAGGGTAGTGTGTATAACGAGAAGTTTGGTTAGAGCACTTTCTTATTTAAGAATTACTCCAGTTTTGGTTTATTTAATTATTATTTATATTTTTTAAATGGAATATATAACAGAACTAATAACTTTTCCTGTACAGTTTGTAATTGCAGTGGAACCCCCCCACATTTTTCACATTTTAGAATTACCTTTATTGGCCAAGTGTGTGCAAACACACACACACACACACACACACACACACAAAAGTGGGGTGAAAAGTGGGGACATCCCATAGGTGTAATGGTTTTTATACTGTAGATACTGTATATTCTATCGCCATTCACCAACCCTACACCTAACCCTAACCCTCGCAGGAAACTTTGTGCATTTTTACTTTCTCAAAAAAACTCATTCTGTATGATTTATAAGTGTTTTGAAAAATGGGGACACAGGTTATGTCCTCATAAGTCACCCTCTCCTTGTAATACCTGTGTCATACCCATGTCATTGTACAGAGTTGTACACACACACACACACACACACACACACACACACACACACACACACACACACACACACACACACACACACACACACACACACACACATATATATATTAGGAGCTTGTGGTACATGTATACACACACATACATGTATAATGATATGAGAACAAAAGAGCAATTAAATAATTAAGACTGTAAATTGTAATTTGGGCAAGTTTACAGAATTTTGATTAAATTACTGTATTTAAAAATATATGAATATTATATAAAATATTGAATAAAACTACAATAAAAAGACCCAATTAATACGTTTAGAACTAAGTGCACACACGCTTTTTATATTTTTATGTTTTGTGTTCACTTCAGGTTGCTTTTTAAGTGAGAGAAAAGAGTAAAGCAGACCACTTCACACGTGAAAGGTGGTGTGTTCATGTGTGTGCGTGTGAGAAGCTCTCTCTTTCTCCTGCCCAGTCACTTGCTGTCCTTTTAGGGACTCCAGAGGCTAGTTAAAAGGTGTCTGATTCTCACCATGAATCTAATTAGATCCTTGACTGAGGTCTTAACATTTCCTTGAAGAGAGGAATGAGTGTGAGCAAGAGAGAGAGAGAGAGAGAGAGAGGAAGAAGAATTGTTCAGAAAGGGGAGGAAAGGTGCTAAAACAGCAATTCGTTTCTCCCTTCTACGAGCCTCCACCCCCATCCTATACCGGCCCCTACCGAAGAAAAACAAAGAGCAGCAAGCTAATGAAGTTGGTAATTAAGAGGCTTCTGTCAGGCACAATGGGTAATTAGGAACTTGCCTCCTTTGGGTGTTAGTGGTCCAGTCTCATCAGTGCTAGGGCCTGCGGTCTGATCAGGGACACTGGGCTCTCAGACCCTTCAGAAAAATGGAGAGAAATGCTAATTTTCACCTCAGTTTGACCTGAATCTGTTATATCTCCCTGTCTGCTATTCAGCGGTTTTTCCCACATTTTGAATCCCAGTTAGTCGAGATGTAAACTTGTTGGCAGGCAAATAGAGGAAGCTGCGTAAAAGAGCAGGTGTGGTTCAGTCGGATCTGTTCATTGTCTCTATTTACACATGAGATGTATATTGATGTTGAAAAATCCCATAGTTCCTCATTATACTTCAGTAAAAGATCTACAGAAACACTACTATACAGATTACTGTTTTCTTACCCAAATGGTGAAGATTTTAAACTATTAATTTTACCAGTTAACACAGAAATCACACAGTGAACAAGCTGTGATATTGTGTTCGATGCATTTGCAATGTGAACCTTCCCATGTTAATGGCTTAGACATAGTGAAGCATCTTTCAAGCAGCCCGGCCCACTCAGCATTCTGCGGGAACAGAGCTTTGCTCTAATTAGCACATTTACTTTAGATTGCTTGACTGTACTGCGGATAGAGAAAGTTCACTTGGCCTCAATTAAACATATTTATCTCTGATTATCTGTCGGCAAGATTTCTGCCTGGGCAAAGAGATTATTTGAAAGAGGTGGTGATATGCTGGAAGGATGAAATATTCTAAAGGCGTGATGTCTTTCAGAATAGAAAAAGGAAATTAAAGATTTAGAAATTAAATCAGCTAAAAGAAGAGTTTAAAGTGAAGCTAATTTGTGGGTTCCAGACTCTGATGTGTACACTGACACATACATTTAAAATATATATATATATATATATATATATATAAATAATAGATGGAAGGTACTTTAATATATATTAATCTAAACAGAACATAAATACTAGAAAACGCTCTCAATTTACTGACTAGAATTCATATATAATTAAAGAACAGATGGCTTGCATTTTAATGGATATACACTGCCATTCAAAAGTTTGGGAGCAGTCAGACTTGTAATGTTTAAAAAAAAAAAAAGTCTCTTATGTTCATCAAGGCTGCATTTATTTGATCAAAAATACAGACAGAAAAATGTAATAAAAATTAACAACAAAAACAACAATAAAAAAAGAACGTAAAATAATGGTTTCTATTTTAATATCCTTTAAAATTATTTTAAAATTATCCCAAATCATTATTATATGCTGATTTATTATTATAATTATCAATGTTGGCAACAGTTATGCTGCCAAATATGTTTTTTGATTTTTTTTTTTCAGGATTCTTTGATGAATAAAAAGTTAAAAAGAACAGCATTTATTTAATATAAATCTTTATCACTTCTTAACAATTTAACACAAATAAAGAATAAAAAATGACTTACCCCCAACTTTTGAACGGTAGTATATATTGTTAGAAAATATTTATGTTTTATATAAATGTTCTTCTTTTAAACTTTTTATTTATCAGAAAATCCTGAAAAAAGTATCACAGGTTCCAAAAAAATGTGAATCACATCAGTTTCCAGCGGGGATAATAAATCAGCATATTTAAATGATTTCTGAAGGATCATGTGACACTGAAGGTTGGAGTAATGATGCTGAAAATTCAGCATTGCGTCACAGGAATAAATGAGATTTTAAAGGGGGGGGGGGGGGGGGGGGGGGGGGTGAAATGCTTGTTTTCACTCAATATCCTGTTAATCTTGAGTACCTATAGAGTAGTACTGCATCCTTCATAACTCCAAAAAGTCTTTAGTTTTATTACATTTATAAGAGAAAGATAGTCTGTACCGTTTTTTCCCGGAAAAACACGAGCGACTGGAGGCGTGACGTGTGGGCGGAGCTAAAGAATCACGAGCGCGAGTAAGCTTTTGCGTTGAGAGTGTTTGGAAACTGTGACTTTACCGTGAGGAAAAAAAACATCCAAAACAAACCATGGCTAACAGTCAGATTCAGCCGTTTATTTATGATCCAGAATCAGATCCAGAGGCTAAAATTGAATAAGAGCAGCAGCATCAAGGACTACAGCAGGACGTCTCTATGTGGTATGTATTGAAACTGTATATATTTGCTTAGCAGTTTTGGAAAATGACTAAGTTCCACTTTATGTCGTCTTTTTTGTTTTTTTAAGCTTTACATGTGGTAAGTGCAGTTTGATGACAACATCGCATGTTTACTTGATGTGCTTACGCACCGATAGCTAAGTTAACAACACAGAGATATTTGAAGCAGTTTTACTCACCGCATGCGGTTCCAACACACGATCGGGACCCTTTTTCGTTGGGACTGCATTATCCTTAAGAAATAAACGATGTGCAAATCCGGCGTCAAACTGGGCCTTGTTTGTAAAACAAGCATCTTCGAAATGCAGGGAACAAACAAAAACACTTGCACAACTCCGTTGATGCTCTGTAAAAATAAACTCCATCCACTGGTCCCTTAATGCTGTTTTTTTTTTTTTGGGTAATCTGTGCAGGGTTGTCTTGCCCTGGCAACCAAAAACACACTTCTTTTGTGACATTTCGCTCTTGCTCTGATCAGTGAATGTCTCGTCTCTGCTCTGCTATACGGGAGCGCGTGCTCTTCTGGCAGAAGTGCCCTTAGCACCCTATATAAGGAAATTCCACTCCATCTAACGTCACACAGACCCATACTCGAAAAAAACTTTCCGAAACTTGTGACATACCGGAAGAACAAAACAAAAATACTCCTTCTAACGTACAACTTAATTTTTGAAACTTTGTCCATGTTTAGCATGGGAATCCAACTCTTTAACTCAGTATGCATGAAATAGCATTTCATCCCCCCTTTAATGAATATTAAAATAAAACATTTTTATTTTACACCATAATAATATTTCACAGTATTAAAATTTCACTGTATTTTTGATCAAATAAATGCAGCCTCAAAGAGCATAAGACACTCGTAAAAAATCGTTCTGATCCCAAACTTTTGACCGGTAGTGTATATTAATCCAAAAAGAGCATAAATAGTAGAGAATGCCAGGAAATTAATGACCATAATTAATATATACATGAAAAAAAAATATTTTGCTCATAAGTTGCTCAATGGAAATTTGTATGCCTGTGTCTTACTATGGTGCTCACTTTTCAAAAGCTAGATATGCCACACCTGCTCCACCGATGTGTTATTTGCTACTAAAGGGTGTGAGGCGGTCATATGGCAAAGCTTTTACCACCTGAGGCATAAAGCAATGGTGAAAAACATATCTGACATGGGTTGCAGGATAGTGCTACAATCTCCTGATTAATCTAGGCTCTAAGGTGAGAACAACAAATTCACTTATGCAGTTTTAACTAATGAGCAGGCTAACAGTGACAAATGGCTCATGTTAATTCGAGTTAAAAGTTCTTATCTTGAGTGTTAAACCGGCATCTTTTTTGTTTGATGCTCAAGTTAACCTGGTCATCAGTTATGGTGCTGATATATATATATATATATATATATATATATATATATATATATATTTGTTTTCACTCCAAACTTTAGCTAACCTCATTACATCGAGACAAGCCAGGTAATAACACAGCTTTCATCTTTGTCAAAGCTCACCACTTAAACCGGGATGGCTAAACCAAAGTCTCTCCAAAAGATACAGTGTCAGTGGGATTCTGATCGGCTGCCTCCTTTGATCCAGTCGTGCACTTTCACATTCCTGAAAACCGTTTACACTGTTTAGACGGGAAGTGTCTTGCTGCAGGGCACAACACCTGTGGTTTGAACCCGTGACCTCTCATTTAAGTGCGGCTGCCGAAGTTCCCTTTGCCTCCCGGTCAGCGCAGGGATCAGCATGGACAGACAGCTGCATATCTCCTCATATCCTGTTAGGATCCCTGTCATCTTGAACTGTGTATCCAGCCCTGAAGATATGTCACCTGTGCTCAGGTAAAAGCAGTTAAAGCTCTCAGCAGTATCATAACCTTATATAGCCATACAAGATAACAAAATTATTTGGAAAAAGACCACTAAATTACATGACTACATAAAATAAAATAATCTGTGCGCTCAGCTTTATTCATTGTGCAGCCTGACCGAGCTTTTCAGTTTATATATTCTTTGAGTATAATAAAAGTAACCCTATTTGGATTAGTGTCTGTTATAGAGGGCTCCAGCTTTAAATACCCCCCAGAGGACTTAGTGATAAATGGATAGAAATAAAGGTGGAATTACTGTTGTGTTGCACAAATGGAAACAGCTGTTTTCTACTAATAAACAGTTATACAAACACTATGACGGTTTCTTGACATTTTTATGAAAAAGTACATGGCAGGATACACACAATAGCTATGTAAAGGAGAGAATGGCTGTTTCAGAATATGCATTCTTAAGTGATCTTGAGTAAGATCTAGTTGGATCTAATGATCCATCATTAAGCATCCAAGTTCAATTCCAATACTCAAGAACGGAAGTACAGAGGATGCATGTGTTTGCTCAGATGTGTTCTTGATATCGAGGATGCATCGAATTCAGACTTGAGAGACTGCAAGCCCCGTAAATATGCAAAGGCTCTTGAAAGTAAAATTGTAATTTTGTTTTGCATAATTTTCATAAAGTGATAAAGAGCTTGAAAAAAGCCTGTCATACTTTTTATTGGTATATTTTTTTAAGCATCGATCATTTTAACATAGGTAACATTAAATATACATGCCTAAGTCTAAACATTTTCACGAATACATGCGTTAAAATAAAAAAAGAATTTATATGAAATAACATGAAACTATTGTCTAATAATGTTTTCAAATTTGTTTGTGATGTTATGTGATATTTATTGTGTACTGTGCTCTACTGTCTCGCTCATTATAACGTGTGGAGACTGTCAGTTGAGCAGCAAGATCACAGCTCATCTCGGTTTTCACAAAGATGTGTTCTGTGTTCTCGCGTCCGTCCGAGCCTGCAAGACCATTCTCCATGAGAACTCAAAACCATTCCTTGTGTTCTTGGAATTGAAAACCGGGCAAAGTGTGGAACAGGCAACTCATGTTATTTTATTTCGTGATTTACAACATATTATTTGTGGCCCACGTGGACACAGGCAAATGTTAGAATAAAGATCATGGCTTGCTGGACTTGACTCTTATATGACAGATTAAAAAGTGAGCCGGTGTGTTGGGAAGGCTGTCTGTTTCTCAGCAGGTGCTTGACAGATCTCTGAGCTGGGCTTGAACAGATGCCTCAAGCACCCTCTAACTTCCTCCTTTCGGATAACTCTGTGTCCAAAATTGCTTTGAGTGAGCGAGTGAGAGCATTGGTTTCGTGGGGGTTCATCCCTCATTGTCTGGCCTCGACCCTGCACCTCTCAGCGCCACAGGCAGGGGGGAAGATAAAGAGTCCCGGCCTGCCTGGCCGTAGGAATCCTAAATATTATTGGCAGTAAATCAGGACTCTATGGCCCTATGGGTAGCTATTATCTTTTTTTCATTAATAAATCCCTCTTCATCACTGATAAGCTGGTTTCCCTCCCTTTGGAGGAAAAGAAAAAAGAGGTGTTTTTAACGAGGAGGGAGGAAGAGAAGAGACAGAGGAGGGCTGGGTGAATTGGTGTTGGTGAGCTAGTTGGTGAGGACCGGGGTTTGTTTAATATTTGAGCCCCATTAGTTGGCACTAATTTTTTTTTTTTTTTTTTTAAGTAATTTATTCAAAAGTACATTAAAATGGGATTCACACACATGTCATAATTAAGAAATAATTAAATCCCTGAAAATGTATAGTCTTCTATTATTATGTTTGTGAAAAAAAGAGGCTTCACTGCCTATTAATATTTGGAAAAGGTTTTGTCTTCAAAATCAGACTTACAAAAATGTGAAGCAAGCTACATGCAAAAAATAACTAAAACAAACAAACAAAAAGGAAATGATGTCATCGGACCCCTGAAGACCCTTATGACTGTGTCAAGGTCAATAAGTCTGTAACCTGCCTTTTGAAATGTCTTAAATGTATTGGACCTTTTCATGACAAACTGGTTATCTCCCAAAACCTAATGACATTTAGTTATTAATTATTCATGATATTTAAATAAATAATAACTTTTTTTTATTTGTATAATTGTCAAGATGTGTACACTCATATGTATTCAAAATGTAAGGAAAATGTCACTTTTTATTTGATTTTAAATAAAATAATGGTTACACTTCATGGTCATTTTCCAGGCTTTCTCTTTTTCTCTTTCTCTTTTTCTTGAAAATGAAATTTTCTTACATTTTATTTTCCATATATATATAATATATATATATATATATATATATATATATATATATATATATATATATATATATATATATATGAAACCCTCATCCATTTTAAATGGATTTATTTTTTCTTGGACACTGATACATCTTTGACCCATAAATAAATTTTTGTAGAATAAACGTACAATTTATATTTGACCACTCAAAAGTCAAACTAAATTTTGTCCAGTCATGTACTGCAGGTGCAGACCATATCATTGAGCACAAGAATTTAGCAGAAAAGGTATTTTATGATTTATATTATTTTTTTTCCAGAACAGCTCTTTAAGCCCATGCAGGCTGCGAGACCACTCATAATACAGATACCAACAAACATCTGCACAATGATTGATCTGGTAGTAACCTTCAGATGAGTGGTGATTCAGCAGTTTGTGGCAGGTCTTCAACAGTCTTGAGGCAAGGTTCGAAAGGTTGTGTGATGACAGGGGTCCATCTAGTTGATAAGAGTATTCTCTGATTGTATCTCCTGCAGGTCAGAGTGTTTAAATGGCCTTAGCTGAGTTGTGGAGCAGGATCAGGCTGTTTAAACCACAGATCTTTGCATGCACTTTACGCAGTGATAAGCTCCTGTGATAGCTGATATAGGGCGACTCCCTAGTGCACTACACAGAAAATGTTGCTGTATCGTGATTTTGAGTGTTGCATTGTATACACTGTATTAATATTCTCATACTAAATGGTGAGCTCTAATTACAAAAGTAATTACAAATATGATCATTCATCGATAATGGCAGAATTACTGCCAAGCCTATTTGGCATCTTAAGTGTAATAATAGTGTACAGCTAACAGCAATTACAGAAAAAGACGGCATACCACTGAGAACTGCACTTTTTTTCCACATACTGCCAAAACTGGACCCCATTCAGTGCAAAGACTTAGGTTTAACCTCATTAAGTGAGCACATACTAGATACATAATTATTCCTCTGAGATTAGCCTCACTAATACAAATTAAAGTGATAATGAAGCCACTGAGACTGGTCATTGCTGTTCCCTGAGCATCATGTGCAGTGAACTATTATCTAGAATTAGAGCGTTTGTTTACATTCACTGCCTTTTGCCAATGTCCACTCATTTATGAACACAGGCGGCAGTGTGCGTTTTACAAGGTATGAGTTTAAAGATATAGTTTGAATTAAGGAGCTAGTGTTCAGAACGTTTATTCAAATCATGGGAAATTCATGGGAAATGGCAAAAACAAAAATGCTGTCTCGAATCAAAACACTTGTTTGAGGAAAAACCTACAAGCAAAGTGATTTCCTTCCCTGGAAAGGACCTAAAAACCTGTTTGTAAAAATTGCCCTATTCAGAATGCATCTGGTCTTCACCTAACAAGTTGATTTAATCTGCTTTTTCAAAAGATGTCTTAACGTCTCCTTGAGGGAAGGACATTTTTCTATATTTGAGGTGTACAGTGTGGACCATACATCTGTGTTACTTCTGCATTCCTTCTCAGATCAAGTGACATCAAGAGTGCTGAAAGGCTTCTCAATCATGTCATATCTGAAACACTTTAGCTTTCACTGAGCAACGTTCGTACAGAAACCCGAGCCGGTCTAGCTTAGAATACTAGAATCTAAACTTCTATTTTGATACAGAAACAGGGTTTGCAGTCTGTAAGATTTTTTTCATGTTTAGGAAAGAAGTGTCTTATGCTCACCCAGGCTGCACTTAAAACTTGAAACTTGCACTTAATACAGTGAAATATTATTGCAATTTAAAATAATATTTCTATTTAAATATTAATGAATTATTATTGATACTAAATTATTAATAATAAATATATATTTCATGTGAATAAATAACAATTAGGTGTTTAAGAAACATTCCTTGCTTTTATCAATGCTGTCAATTTAGTTGCACAGCTTAATACTTTTGTGATATGTTTCTTTTCTTTAGGATTTTTTGATTTGATTTGATTTTTTGAAGGATGGCATTTATTTGAAGAATTTCTGGTAACACTATAATAATTAATCATATGTAATAAAATCCAAATAAGGAAACAAATTACTACACATTGATTTACTAAAACAAGGAAAGGAAGTTAGTAAATTGTAGTCATGATTTAAATAAAATGAGGGAGAAAGTAATTAACCAATTTTAGGCCAAAATATATACTTTTTGTTCTCGGTATGTCATGTGCGTGATTCTGTATTACTGTGATTTTGGATCAGTTTAATCTGTCCTTCCTGAATAAAATAAAATAGAAATCCAAATAATTATTTTTTTAATGAGACTTTTTTTGATTTGTTAAATTTATGCTTATAAAATATCCCAAAGTAAATTGTTATACAAAAATAAAAGACATACTCATCATAGATTAGGTGTGCATTAATGACAATATATGTGTGAATCTGTAATGTATTTTTAAATTCAAATAACAAATAAAATAAATCACCCATATGAGAAATAGGTTACATTGAAAAACAACAGGACCTCAGAGTCAAGATATATGCCCAGTCATAAAGCATGCATTGAGCATATAACCTGTTCACTATCACATCCCATAAATCTCACAATCTAATGCACTCCTGCAGCCTGAGCCAATGTTTTTCCCTCTGTATGTAAAGGCTTGGCTGGGTGCCAAAACTGCCTTCCGCAGTTTCACACATAACAACATTGCATCACTCAGAAATAAAGAATTCTTTTAAAAGGGGTTCTTCTCTTGGCTGCATCTTAGGCAAAACAAATCTCTCTGTTTTGATAGACATGTTGAGTCGACTGCACCTGGCTGTTCTGTGAAGAGCATATTCAGAGCACTCTCAGGGGCCAGACTCTTAGGTCATGGCCCCTTATAAAACAGTACATCAGGAGAACTAGGAACCTGACACGAGAGACAACCCACAAAGGTTTTAATCCTTTGAAGGAGCTTGTCATTTTTACCTGAAGGTTGATTAACCCAAAAGGGTGCTAATAAACTACAGGGACGAGCGACGAAGGAAAATCCACAATTCTGCTGTGAAACTCATCTGTTGCTGTGAAATAACAGATTAGAAGGATAGAGACCATTAACACTCAAAAAAGTTTTCATCATGTTTAAAATTAACTGGGCATGTTTGTTTATTCAAGAAGACACATTTAATCCTTTGCCTGTATTGGAGATGCTGGCCGAAAAAGTTAAAACAACATAAACTAAATTGAATCTTTCACCATTATACAAACAGAACAATTAAATGCATCATCTAATCAACTGTAAGTTTCTCTGGAAGCCACAAGCCCTTGGTTCCTGAGCAGGGGAACTCCCATGGCTGATACTATCTCTCAACTCCTCAGAGAAGGTGAGTGCTATATTAAGTGGGCTATATATTTTCTCTGGACAGCTCTTTCTAAGTGAAGAGGAGTAAAGGGGCTGATATTGGCCAAAGGCAAAGATAAGCACTAGGCGGATGTGCAGGTTTACAGTTTGTATGTGGATGACAAGTCCAGCAATCAGTGAGCAATCTCGGGTGGTGTTTAGTGGCCTCTAAGATCTATTAAACTGGCCGTAATTTCCTCTGTCGGAGAGGATAGAATAAAGACTAGAGGGAAGGGATGTGAGGCTGTTATCTGAGGATAGTTGTGGATGCACCCCAGACAGTGCCCTCTACTGCAGGGGAAAGATACATAGAAAAGGAAAAAGAGGAGACAAGAAGGAGATGGAGGAAGAAAGATCACTCACACCTGTGAGGCCCTGCTGAGAGGAACAACTTGCTTGATGAGGGGTTTGGGGGAGGTTGTCTGTCTGTTATTAAAAAAAAAAGATTAAAAAGTAAACTATTTAAGCTGATTAAAACAACACTATTTAAAACTATTTAAAATTAACAATAAAAAAAATCTGTCCCTGCCTTACATGCCATGGTGTGGTTGAAGGTTCATCAGGCCAAGTCACAGAAAGACCTGCATGAGGGTCAGGCACCCACCAAACCTGGTGGCAAGCTGAAGAACTAGAGGCCCTGAGATAGGAACCCAGAGATGTTGGAAGCTGCTCTTCAGGAGATGGCGAAGGTACCATTCCCTCCCCATAGGAGGGCTGGGTAGA
Source organism: Carassius auratus (assembly GCF_003368295.1). Taxonomy (NCBI): domain Eukaryota; kingdom Metazoa; phylum Chordata; class Actinopteri; order Cypriniformes; family Cyprinidae; genus Carassius; species Carassius auratus. The sequence goes on along the minus strand of NC_039255.1, from coordinate 17,043,282 downwards.
TAATCTTTTGTTTGTGGTACCCAAAACTTGGACAAACAAGCAGTACAAGCAGTACTTGACAAACAAGTGGGTACCCAGAGGGGACGGGGAGATGTGGACGGGCCAGTCCTGGATTTTACTCACCCTCCTCTCTCGCTGGTAGGCAGCAGTGGGCGGATCGAGAGTGCTATTAAATGTACTACTCATGCACCCCCTGTCTGAACGCAGGTAAGTGTTGAACACACTCAGACCCCGCTCTGGACCTGGGAGCCTGGCTTGTGCTGCCCAGTACGTCTCATTGGCTCCTTCAGACCATCAGATTTGGCTATGCGGTTCAGTTTGCAAGGCGTCCTCCCAAGTTCAGGGGCGTCCCAGTCCCTGCTAACCCCTGTCTTCACGAAAGTTGCGGAGGCAGCCCTTGTTCCACTGAGACAGCAGGTCATTCACATTCTCAACTATCTTGACAACTGGCTCATACTAGCTCAGTCTCAAGATTGGTTGTGTGAACACAGGGACATGGTGCACTGGCAAAGTTATGTTCTCTGATGAAATTGAATTTTGCATTTCCTTTGGAAATCAGGGTCCCAGAGTCTGTAGTAAGAGAGGAGGGGCACACAATCCACGTTACTTGAGGTCCAGTGTAAAGATTCCACAGTCAGTGATGGTTTGGGGTGCCATGTCGTCTGCTGGGGTTGGTCCACTGTGTTTTCTGAGGTCCAAAGTCAACGCAGCCTTACACCAGGAATTTTTAGAGCACTTCATGCTTCCTGCTGCTGACCAACTTTATGAAAATGCAGATTTCATTTTCCAACAGGACTTGTCCCCTGCACATAGTGCCAAAGCTACCAGTACCTGGTTTAAGGACCATGGTATCCCTGTTCTTAATTGGCCTGCTAACTCACCTGACCTTAATCCCATAGAAAATCAATTGGGTATTGTGAAGAGGAAGATGCGATATGCCAGACCCAAGAATGCAGAAGAGCTGTAGACCACTATCAGAGCAACCTGGGCTCTCATAACACCTGAGCAGTGCCACAGACTGATCGACTCCATGCAACGCCACATTGCTGCAGTAATTCAGGCAAAAGGAGCCACAACTAAGTATTGAGTGCTGTACATTCTCATACTTTTCATGTTCATACTTTTCAGTTGGCCAAGATTTGTAAAAATCCTTTCTTTGTATTGGTCTTAAGTAATATTCAAATTTTCTGAGATACTGAATTTGGGATTTTCCTTAGTTGCCAGTTATAATCATCAAAATTAAAAGAAAAAAACATTTGAAAGATATCAGTCGGCGTGTAATGAATGAATATTATATACAAGTTTCACTTTTCGAATGGAATTAGTGAAATAAATCAACTTTTTGATGATATTCTAATTTTATGACCAGCACCTGTATGTGTAAGTGCATCCGAAATGTCCTTTGGGAAGGCTGGGGCTTCCCCCCTGTTCCAAGTGGAAGGGGGACATTTTACCAGTGTTATCCAGTCTTACTGAGTAGGTAGTGCCAAAGTAGTGGGAGCTGGTCTTTTTGTGCTGATCCCTGGCCTGCACCAGAAAATAGGGGCATAGGTGGCTTTAACAGGACACTGGAAGGGGCAGTCGCTTTGGTCCTTTGGTAGAGATCCCAATTAGTCCCAAATTGACTTGAAGGGAACGTCTAAGTTACGTATGGTAACCCTTAATATGTGGTGCACCTGCTGCCTTCTTCTACTCACGCTGTGATCAGCCGAAGCTGGATGCAGTAATTGCATGGCAATGTGCAATGGCTCATTTAGTTTACACTCGAAGTAAATTGATCTATCTAAGTCAGGGATAGGCAACTCCGGTCCTGGAGGGCCACTATCCTGCAGAGTTTAGCTTCAGCCCTCATAAAAACTCACCTGCCTGTATCTATCTAGTAATCCCGAAAACACTGATTGCCCTGTTCACGTGTGTTTAATTAAGGTTGGAGCTAAACTCTGCAGGACAGTGGCCCTCCAGGACCGAAGTTGCCTATCCCTAATCTAAGTGATATCCCAATTCATCAGTTATCTGATGTGATGTCTCCGTTCCTTCCTTCAGGAAAAAAAAAACACATTTTAAATTCTCTTTAGAAAGAAAACTGTTATTTTAAATTGTAATAATAGTTGACAATATTACTTTTTTTGGCCATATGTTTGATGAAATAAATGCAGACTAGGTGAGGATAATAATTTTTTTTCAAAATTTTTTTTCTTCTTTTATGATTACATATTCATAGATAACTACATACAATTTTTTAATGATACTGATTGAGTTCCATAATAGGCTACTACTGATCCCTGAACTAGAAATGTCCTTGGTTTTCATTTAAAAAACCCAGTTACCTTACATCCACAAACAGGTGAAAGGCAGAAATGAAATAAAATGGGACAGTTTGGCAGAGTGCGAGAAATAAAGAGGTAGAAAAGAATGGACATGTATCACATTTGGTCTTGTCTCTCTAGAGTAGCTATGAAGAGCTCCCATGGTGAACTTCCAATAAAGACATCAGGAAGAAAAAAATATTTCACACTTTTTGCTCTCTCTCTCTGTATACATCTATCTTCATACCTTTCTATTCTCCTTCACTTTGCTCCTTGCTTCATTTCTCTCCTTCTCCATTCATTCTCTTTCATCTGTCTGTCTCTTCATGCCAGTGCAGCTCTCTTTCCTCTGCTGGCTAGGCTGAAGGCAAATGACATCTGGATCTAGGTCTTTGTGAGAGAGAGGGAGGATAAGCATGTGGAATGAAACAAGCACTAAACACTAAGCATTGTATGTGGTTTTGTTTGTTCTGATACATGGGTTTACATGTAGTTGTAACATATAGTGTGTTTTTAAAGGAGCCTGCAGTAGGATTGCAGTAGTTTGTGGTTGTTAAAATATACCAAACCTAGATTTAGAACAGATATTTAAAACTAAAATGACTCAGACCTCCATAATATTGCATAACAGAGATTATTGTTTCAATTACTTTTACTAAAGCAGTGGTTACAATATAACTGCTGTAGTAGCTAAATGGTTTTTTTAAATGCAGATTTATTTTGGTATGTTTGGTTAGCTCTTCTGAAACACCTGACTATATCTTCAAACACACTAAAACTATCTAAAACATATAACAAATGATTTCAGTGGTTTTAAACAGTTGGATTAATCTCAGAATACATTTAAAGGCCATGCTACTTTTACTATTACAATCATATTTTTTTGAATGACAAAACAGATTTACTCATATTTCTTGTGTACCATAATGAGATGTTAAGATCAATAGTTTTCTCTAGTTTGTGATTTACCCAACACTGCGCTGGAAATGTTCCTGGCTTTATGATGACAGGGGCTCCACTAAAACACTGCTTATAGGGCAAGGGGCCTATGCATGAAAAGACCCCAGAGAATTCTGGATTTCCTTTCAAACATCCATTAATTCAGCTGTGCCAGATCTGATGTGGCAGTGGCTCAGGAGTGCAGACCACTGAAGTCCAGCCTGGAATGTGATGTGGAATCAAGTTGGTTTCACATTACTTTTACTTTTAAATCTGCATATCCTATTCCATATGGACAGCACGTCTGAGGTTGAGTTGACAATGGAGGATAATGTAGATGGAGAAGATGATGACCAGATACGCCATCATAGTCTCCATGAGAACTAGACTTTGGTCAAGGATTTATGTTCTGTGTTTAGGTTCCCCTATATATTTTTACTTGATATTATTTCTTATTTGATAATATTATCTAATTTATCACTTAATTTATGTAATATGAGCACTTCTTTATTTTTCTGTTCTTTCTTTTGGCTGAATTATTCCTTTCACATATCACATATCGCGCCTAAAAACGCGTGGAAAACGCTAGGCGCGCCACTTTTTTCTTCTTTCCAAAGCGCTCGGGCAGTTGTGCCCCTGAGGCGTCTGCCTTTGCTAAGCAACCATGACGTGCTCTCTCAATGAAGATGCGGAAATTTCTGCAAGGGATAAATGGATTTGCAGCTCTAAAAATCGCTTGCAGTAGCTCTGCTACTAAATTTATTTCAAAACGGCAATCCATATAGAACTATGGTCAGCTGTTCCTTCATCTTGGCTGAGCTTTCAACGTTGTTATGAGAAGGATGAAGCTGATTGGTTAGTTCTTGTCACATGATCCGCGGTGCGCTTGCAGCTCTCTGAAAAGTTGAGATGTTTTTAACTCGACGCGCCTGGAAAAAACGAGCGCGTCGCATCCATTATGAGCGGGCATACCGCGCGCCTACATTGGAAATAACGAAAATGAGCGCGCAAAAGACGCGATATGTGAACGGCCCCTAAGATAAATGGGAAACCATGAGAATTACTATGTTAATGCAGTATATCTGGATATACTTTATTAGTGAACTCATGTACTTGTCTAACCAAATTAAAATAATTACTTTTATATTTGTTTCAGAAACAAATGTTGTCCTCAATATTCCCATAACTCTGTCTGAATCTATTAAGCTCCATATTTAAGAACATGCTGTATATTGCAACATGTGCCCTGTCTGAGAGACATCCCTGGCTCAGGGTAGGTGTTGCTGGGATATTTCAACATACAAGGGTGAAAACCAATTGTTTCGCCCGTGGAGTCGCTTAGGGATTAGCAATGTCATTAACCATCCATGAATTGCAGAAGCCGTCCATTGCTTATTGACTCACACTTTGCTCATTAAAAACGAGTCAGCCTTTAGCTCTGCCCTCTCTCTCTTCATCCCACTTTCTTCCTCTCATTAAACAGCATTCAGCTAATGGGCCAAAACCCCACTATCCCCACCACTGCTGCCCACTGCTATGCCGGGGGGAGAAGAGAGAACTAGTGCACTTACACCCATATCCAACTGTCAAGCACTTCTCACGTCTTCTCGCTCCCAAAGGAGACACCTCTGTGACCAGAGCACACCAGAAGTCCTTTAAAAATGGCCATTTAATGATGCTCTGCAACTGTGTTTTTAAGGAGTTCGAGTTTGTGGTGGAATAAGCGTATTCTCTAGAGATGCTCTGGTGAATGAAGGGACAATTACTGGTGTTTTGGAGTGTGTTAAAGAAAGCAACACAAGTCGTGCAATAACAATACTTCAGTTAAGACCTGGGGGAGCATCTTCAAAGTACAGAATGGTCTTCTTTCTGATCAGGGAGTTAATTGATAGCCAGGACTCAGCCAACAATTAAACAGATAACTTCCCTCCAAACACCATGAAACTTAAGGCTAAGTTAGATTTCTATCTGTACTCTGAGCCTACTTTCTTACTCAGTATGATGTCATGAAATGTTTGTGTGGGGAAAATAGTTTTTTTTTTCTGTTGTCTGGCATTTCTCCATGACTAAGTGTGTGTAAGGAGGCAGATGGTAATTATTGCAGGGATCAGTCATTCTACACTGCAGTTTATTAAAACATTGAGTGTTTACATGTAAAACAAAATCTGATAACCATCAACAATCAGTTCATTACAAGGACCAAACAACAAAAGAAAAATGTGTTTTCGTGAGAATTTGACATTTGACATTTTCTCTAGTCTTGACATCCAAGAGTAAAAGGAAATGCACACAAAACATATAAAAAAAAAAAAAAAAAAAAAAAAAAAAAAAAAACGGATACAAATGTTTACATAGAAAGTGAAATTGGCATAACGGGCAAAACAAGTGTAATGACTGGGCTTCGCTTACACTATTTATAATATTTCCCAGACAAAACTAAACTAAAAATAAACTCAAAAGAAAACCAAAGAAAACAAAACAAAAAGTTCCAACTATATATTTCCATTCCGATCATAAAAATGTGTTTACATTTCTTTATATTTTATATTTCAAATATTTGGTTCTTCCTTTCAGATTACATTTTGAATAGTATAACACATCTTTTCACAATACCTTGTATGCTGAACCTTTTAACATATGGTTTTGACCATAACTAATGTGTCTTTGCATTGCATTTCAATACAATTAAAAGCTCTTAAAGGGTTTTAAAGAAAATTATAAAGGGCATATAGGTGATGGAATCTCACAATGTTCTTGAGTGGACCTATCAAGTCATATTCCTAAAGTTTAGTATCTCTTTAAAGACACCTTCAACCAACAACTAATTATATATATGGAACAACACTCCTATAACCTAAACCTAACAATTTTTTTTTAATTATTATTCTTTACAGGCCAGTTTTTTTCTGGCAACAGGAATCATGTTGCATTTGTGTTTTAAATCATATCATAAACCAAATCAGATTTTCAAAAACAGAATTGTCATTGTAGATGAACATATGGATTCTTTGGATGTGTGTGAAAATATCTGGCAGTGGACATTAAGAGACATAATATGCAATACAATTTACTCAACTGTAGATTTAATTGTAGATTTTTAATTGTTTTTAAAAATAATCTCGTGCATGAAATTTGACATAAGAACAACTCATATTTCGATACATTTGTTAAGATCATAAACTGGTAATTCAGCTCTCTCTATTTGAAATGTGCCAGGGACAGCAAAGGCTTATTTGTTATTAGCTCTAGGATGAGTGAATTTTTGAGTCTTTTATTTCTGTGTGCTGTGTTTGCTTTTTAAATGTAATATGCATATTACTGCATTTGCTGTAGCATCCATTGTAAGGATCAATGTGCTCATCATATTCATCACGTTAACATTGATTTGTGTTATGAAAGCATTCTATTGATATTCATAACTTACAATTTTTTTTTTTTACTTATTTGAATAAAAACTATTCACATGCAGCCTTAACCCTTTTTGTGCTAAAATAAGTAATTATACCAAAAATAGAAATATCTACATTTAAAAAAAATGTAAAACAGCATAACACCGTGTGCACATTTTTTATCAAGTCCCATTGTCGGTCCTCTTCTTTAATGTTTTCATGGCTTTCATCTGAACCATTGTGTTAAGACAGAGGGGCGTTCCTGGACATTCATTGTACAGCTGCTGGTTGGTTGGGGGCAGGTTCAGACACGCCCCCAGGGAAAGAGGAAATGAGGGGTTGGTCTGAACACATTGACATACTCACTCACTCCTGAAATCACCTAATCGTCCTTATTAGTTCAGTGGATGCTTTTCCAAAGGCTCTGCAAAGCTATTTCATCTCACTTTCTAATATACTTGCATCCTGCAAAAACACCTGGCAGACTTTCAATGATCCAGAATAGCATTGATAATCATCAGCATGTTTAAAAAGTGTAAGGCAGGAGGAAGAAAAGGACAGAAAGGAAGAAGTGAATGTAAGAACAGGAAAAGTACAGCAGACAGACGAAGAAAGCCAGTAGATCATACATTTGTCATAGCATTAACACGAGCGTGTTATATATCCTGTCTAATGCATGATTTTGGAGCTTTTGTAACATCTACAGGAAACAGAAGGCAAAATGAGATGCAACTGATGTACACAACAGGCCCAGCAGTTTAAAACCTCTCTGTATGTGTGAAAACGTGAGGTAAAAGATTTAATTTAACACCTATAATGTCTTTATAAAGAGCAATTACACTGAATGATCTGGTCAGCAGTTGTGCGTTACGTCTCATAAATATAGTTGGATGAACTGTGAGGTACTTGTTTGAGGAAGCAAAACTTCTCAGTACTTACCAATAAGTCATATACTCTGAGATGCAGGCATAATTTCAGTTATTATCATGAAATTAAATGACTCCTCTTTCCCATAAATTGAAAACAAATCCATTTCATTTTTCATCTCATCATTGATAAGGCAATAAATACATAATAGCATAACCAATGATACCAGCATCTATTTCTCATTTCAAGGTAATTAAGGCCATTTCAGCCCTCTTTATTTGATTTTCCATTCCCACCTCATGCTGTCTTTGTAACACTTTGTATGGTAATTTCATTATCCTATGGAAGTTATGAATGTGATTCATTTGATGTAGAGAAAAATTTTATCTAGTGTGCATGTTTTTATTTATCCGTTATGTCAGTAAGTGATATTACCATGTAGGAAGAAACAACAACAACAACAACAAAACATTTCCGTGGAAAAATGACCAAAATTATCACATTATCCATTTTATAGACACTGAATGGATGAAATTAGGCTGATACATTCATTGTAAGTGATTGCGCATTTTTTAAGTTTGCTTCAGAGGTGTTTTTACAAATAGTCAGATCTGTATCTGACCATGTATGTTGGTTGAGCACAAAGGAACAAGAGAAGGTCTATAGCACTGCTGCATTAACTGTTGCAGGGCCAAATTTGTCACTGAGAAAGTAGCCCTGAGCAACACAATAGCTGGAACAATAGAGATGGCTATCCTGGGTGGACATATCTGATCACAGGGGCTTAAAGATCAAATGCTTGCTAAGCGTTTGGCATTCCTCGTCCAACTTCTTTTGAAGTCTTTAACTGTCCGCCTTCAAAGCAATTGTTTTCATATTGCCATAAAATGTAAATGTTCCTATACTGATAAACAACTTGAATTTATTTAGATGCCGTTCCTCAGCTATCATATCTGGAATGCATTCTTAAATTCATTTGGAAATGACAGGTGGTAATAAGTATGGGATCAGAGACTGATTTTGGCTTTGTGGGTTATAGAGGTGAAAAGTTCACTGATTGTTGTTTTGTTCCGTGATGGCCATGGTTGTTTTAGTGGCTGCTGCAGATCTCCACTTACGTCTATGAATAAAGAAGTGATTTTAATTCAGTCATCAATCCATGACACCAAAAATTCTGAATTCTGCATCTACACTACACTCTTAAAAACAAAGATTGTTTGTTGTCATTTATGTTTCCATTTAACATCAGTGGAACTTTCCCATTAAACAAAAGCTTCTTTATAGTGGAAAAATGCTCTTTAGATTTAAAAAATTTGCTTCACACAAAGATTTTTTTTTTTTTAAAGTCCATGACACAACTAACCAACATCAAAAAACTAGCAGCGATGAAAGCAGACTGTTGACTTAAAGGTTCTTTGAGGAACCAAAAATGTTTCTTCTTTAGGGTATTGATATGGAAACCCCTTTTGGAACATAATCTCATAGTTTCCAAATATGAATGGTCTCTTTTTATTATATTTAGCAGATTTTGTTAGATAAAGTACTTTCTGAGAAATATTTGGACTTATTTTGCAGAAAGATGCTCATTGCCATGAATTTATTACAGCTTGTGTAGCTAATATAATTAATGAATGCAGTGATAAACCCAGTCTACACTGAATACACAAGCAGTGAGTTAAATCACTTTTCCTTTTACTGAATGTTTGTCATGGGTGGTCAGCTGTAATCAGTTTACCTCAGGATTTTCCACGCATTACGACAGCTAGCATGCATTTGCACAAACAGTTTAACTCGTTCTGTTTAATCTGCCTGTAAAACTGTTCTCATGGCTTCCATACAGAAGGGAACAAAAACCATTCAGTTTTAATCCATGAGGCCTCAGCTCCCTCCTCATGTGATTTACCCACAATTGTACAAACACATACACACTTTTTGAAATATTTATGAATCCAAATATCTTCCAATACTCGAAAATACCAGATAAACGTATCTCATTTGGCCCTAATTTGGTCATGCGAGATAACGCTGACATTCGAAAGCTTTTAAAAATGCATTCCTGTAAGGAGTTGGCATCAGCGTTTCAGCACCATGTCCAATAATTATTTATATAATCTGAAGCAGTTCCTATTGCACTGATCAATTCAGTATTCTTGACTAGCTAGGATGCATTAAACTCCTCTAATGTTCTAAAAAATGTCTCTTCCTCCCTCCTTTCTGAGGTTCCTGCCAATCCCTAGGAGAGAGAGAGTTGAAAAATGAAAGCGCGAGAGAAAGAGTTATAAGAAGTCCGTGCCTATCCAGGACTGGCACGGGATGGGTACTGGCACAGACCCCTCTCATTTGCTTTTATGCCAGTAATTTGCATCTCCAGTGTGCCAGCAGCAGGGTCTGACATCCTTCAAAGCTGGGGAACATTCCCTCAAGGACAAATAAAAATTAGAAGGGTGAATAAACATATTGACATATCATTAAAAATTACAGGCTGCACGATAATAATAAAACAACACATTTGATTGCATTGCTGCATACATTTGTTTATTAGTTTACTAGCACTCCAAATGCCAAAGTATCTGTCATAGTGTACTCATAAAAAAATAAAATAAATAAATAACCCTAACAGTAACAATATAAATATATTTCCAGACACGGAGCTAGTTTTCACACACCTGGTCATAAAAAAGGATAATATCTGAGATAATTTCAGACCACTGAAATAATAATATATTTGTGTAATGGTTTCTAGATAAACAAGTGAACATAATATAATTCACCTATATAATAAGGCTGATTTGCTCTCAGGATGACAATATAAATGTCAGGTCGAGGAAGGTTGTTATATGTGTTTTATTTAAATGTATTAATTACAATATTTGGTGGCCAGAACAATGTTTGGAAGTTATTTATGCTACCTTGTACCTTATTTGTTTTTTAAGAACTGATATGTTCTTTATAATTGTTTTGCTTTTTAAAGTTTAGTCTAAAAAAATGTAATGCCATGATCTTGTTGTGACCGCTTACCTCATATAGTGTGACAATATCAGGGTTATTAAACTAAAACTAAAACCGTAAAAACAAATAAATAAGTGTTAACTGAAATTAAAAAAAAATATATATATTTTCCTTTATTTTAACTTGATTAACTAAAATTATTAAATTTAAAACTGAAGTAAAATGTAATAAAGAAACTTTATAGATACAGTATGTAAAAAAGAAATATATTTTATAAAAATACAGTAAAAATAAAAAAATGACAGAAGCACACAATAACAAAAACTTGAAAAAATGAAAAAAGGAGGAGAAAATTCTAAATATGGATAGAAACTATTATACTGTATAAGAGTTATATTATTATATAATATATAGTATATGGTATAATATTATACTGTATAATAGTACTGTATAATAATCTCTACAGTATACTATAATACTGTAGTATACTGTAGTTATACTTAAATAACACTGGACAGTATGCACCACTGGAATGAAAAGTGTGACATCAAGCCCAAGCCTTCCCTACATAAGTATACCATTCCCACATTTAACTATTTTGTAGTTTTTCTTTAAAAAACAAAAAAACATGCCCACTCGTGTTGAAATATAAATCAGCTGCATAGCACTTCCATGCTAAACAGATCTGGTGATTTGAAGTGTGGGTAGTATAAGATTTGGGCCACATTTTAATTAATGCTTTTAAATAAGGCTGAAATCTCCATCATGACCTGAATAATAATAGTAAAAAACTTTTTTTTAACTACCCAAAAAAATGTAGTAGTTATTTTAATAAGTTGCAGGTAATGGCCAATTATAAGGCAATTGAGTCCTCATTAGGACAATTGCTTTTCATCTGTACAACTTCTGCAGTCTGTAGACTGTGCACAATAATTAATTTTAGTGCTTAGAAATAAAAATATCTACATGTTAATGTATAATGTAGGTTATGTAGTTAAATGAGAGAATGGTTAAGGGTCCAAATAGTTTTGCAAAGAACTACATCTCCATACTTATGCCCTCAGAGTCTTTGACCTTTATAGAATTATATCAAATGTCACAGAGTAATGCTGTTAAAGGCTCCCTTACCGATCTGTGAAGGAACTGGTAAAGGCGAAAACATTCCTAAACAGTTATGGAAAGAATTTAACACTGACTTTGAGCAATAGGAAAATACGATAGACCAATTTAAAGAGATACACGGGGGGGGGGGGGGAAATTGATGTAGAAACAATGAATTTTCACAAACATTTACAAAGAAACAGCAATTAAACATAAAATTGTAGAGTATACTACTCTCCCTATCAGTCATATTTGTGCTCCACATGCTTCATAGTGTGAAAAGTGAAAGAAAGATGTAGAACGAGTGGCTAAATAAGACAAGAGGAACAGAGAGCCCATAATGCCTTCTAAGAAGCCTCCAGCTCCTTCCCCTGTGATAAACTCAGTTTGAAATCACAATGGTGTCTCCAGACCGATGGGTTAACCCCTCCACAGGCATCTATGTGTTTCAGCTATCTTATCAAGGCTGGCTGGCTATGTCACACTCCAGCTCATTATCGACACACTCTCGAAAACGTGTTTATATATCTAACGCTCAGGAACCTCCTGCTGGTGTTTGTAACAGCCTCATATGTAGATGAAAGTGTGCCAGAGAATGCAGTTTGCACTGGATACTGAGCAATAGGCTCTTTCCTGACTCATGAAATAGATCTGGTCAATGGCCAGAAACGGCAAAACATCTGTTTCTTGCTGTAGTTGTAAATGTAATCTGTACAGTTTTAACTGCAAAGCATACACAAATAATAAATCATAAGTTCACCATATATCTGTGCTTATGTAACAAACAAACTAACTTTTTGTACACCTAATACTAAGATAAAGGGGATGCTCAAAGAGACCTGGTTGGAAAATTATAATCCCGGGATATTAACGGTATGAGCATTTTTTGGAAGTCAGAAATCTGTCTGTTACTGATAAGAGGAAGTGTTGTTTATTCCGAGTGAGTTTTAATGCTGCAGAGACAAAGTGAAGCTTCATTTATGTGCTAATGTGGGGAGAGAGAGATAAAAGCGTGGAGAGTGATCACTCTGAATGCCAGCCACAGCCTTTTGAACATCCTTCATCTGAAAGAGCAGGAGTTCAACAACAGCACCTGCCACACAGCCAAAGGTTTACCACAAACTTCAGCTGTAAACATCCCGGATTTCAGCAAGTGCTGGGAGTTAAAGAAAATAATGACTTTGGCAATGTGTGTGCATGACATCCAGATTGTTTGACAGCCCCACAAACTCTACTGAAACAGCGTCTTTGATCTACTAACTAGCACAATTTCCTAATGGATTAGAACACACACACACACACACACACACACACACACATACACACACACACACACACACACACACACACACACACACACATACATATATATATATATATATATATATATATATATATATATATATATATATATATATATGAGATTCATACTTTTATTCAGCAAGTTTCCACAAAAATATTAAGCAGCAAAAAATTTTCAATCTTGATAAGAAATGTTTCCTGAGCACCATATCAGTATATTAGAATGATTTCTGAAGGATTTTGTGACACTGAAGACTATAGAGTAATGGTGAAAAAATGTAGCTTTGCCATCACTGAAATAATTTAAGGTAATTTAATAATTTTAAGGTAAATTTTAATATAAAACAATTAAGAAAAATCAAATAAGTCTTACTTAGGGGTGGATGATATGGTAAAAATATCACATAAAGATTTTACTTTTATTCAGGAAAATCACAATTCATGATTTTATTGCAATTCTTGTCATGTTGGTTTTACTATTTTGCAAGATGTCTGAGCAGTACAGCCAAACCAATTTCTCTGTTTTAAAAACAAAGCCTTACAAGTTAACAAAATATAAAATATAAAGAATGGGAAACATTTAAGCCTTAGTGTGAGAATATAAAAGTCTTTGTCATTATTTTATCTTTGCTATTAAACAATAAGAACAAAGATACACATTACAAATACACATACTAAATAAAACAAAAAGCACTTTTCAGGTACAGTAGGTGTAGGTATATTTATGCACTTCACTGTATAAATTATAGATTGATTTTTATTAAAGCAACTGAATTAAAGTTCTTCAGTCAAGAGCAGTGAGTGATGCTTCTCTGTTTTGTTGTATAGGGATAGTTCACCCCACAATTAAAATTGTGTCATCATTTACTCACTCTCAAAGGGTTTAAAGCTGAATGAGTTTCTTTCTTCTGTTGAACATAAATGTTATTTTGAAGAATGCGGATAACCATATATATATATATATATATATATATATTTCCTTCTAACAAAGTCAGTGTGGACCAGCAACTGCTTGGTTACCTAAATTCTTCAAAATATTTTCTTTTGTGTTCAGCACAAATCAACACATGTTTGGGACAACATCAGATTCAGTAAATAATGACAGAATTGATTTTTGGATGAACTATCCTTTTAGTGACAAGAGGCAGCATGTTATGTACTGTCACATTAAGACCTGCACACATCTAATATACAGGCACGCATTCATTTTTCTCTCAACTGTTTACTTTCACTTTAGACAAACACCAGCTGTGTTTACATGTAAACCTTGTGTTTTTGACAGTAGTAGTGCAGTCAGACACGAAAGATAACTCAGTCCAGTAATCAAGCGCTGTTTTGACAGGCTTTTAGTGTGCACGTGCTTCATGTGTGAGCGCTCAGAAAATGCGCATGTCAGAACAGCACGCGAATAAAAAGCGTAACCAACAAGGCTTTAAAGCATATGCAAATAGTGTACATTTGTGATTGGGAATCAGTGCAGTGTCCTGTGAGTGGAAGAGATTTTAATCGTCCATGATCAAAACACTTCATATAGCACATACTTAGTCTTACTGTATTCTGTGTTCAACAGAAGAAATAAAGTCATAGGCTACAGATTTGGAATAATACGAGAGTGAATTAATGATTATGGATTTTTTTTTTCTTTCCTAGATGAACTGCCCCTTTAAGTTGCACTATTATTTTGTCTGTCTACAATTCTGGGGCATATCTATTGATTTGACTTTCGACTTTCCCTTGAATATAGCATGAATAAATTACCACCGTTTTTTTTTTTTCTTCAGTCATGTCGTAACTCACCTACGGAATCAAGAGAATCACTGGTCTGGCCTGCTCCAAAATTAGGCTCACGACCCTAAATTAGTTTTGAATTTACAGTTTAGTATGTTATATCATCTATTTAAACCTCTATTTAATATTTGTGACTTTAGTAGACTTCACAGTCCTATGAATTCTGTAGACATATGAGTAAAGTGATGTCATATTTATTGCTAATCGCTAACTATATAATGGCAGGGGCCCCTTCAGCCAATCAGTATAGCAGTTCCACAGGGAATTCAGCTCAAGCTATTGTGTGTAATTCAGTCATACTTCATTACCTGTGTTGGTCATCAGAGCATTCCCTGCCCTGAATGTGCCAACAAGTCCATAAACACATGTTCGGATGTTTAGCAAAATCAGCCTCTTGCTTGGTCCAACATTTCCGGCTAACTAAGCTAATTGTGACAAACCCTTCTGATGTAAGAGTCTTTATTAGCAGGGAAGTACAAATGCTTTCTGAACAACTTCCATATGCTGTTGAAATATTAAAACAATTCAGCTATGGTTGTCCTCTCCTTGAAAATGCAATAAGCTCCATGTACTGTAGCTCGGTTTTCCTTTGCCATGTACAGTTTGACTCAAAATGACAGCTCTGACAAATAGATGTTTTCACAACTTTTAAATACCAGCATTAATCGTAAACCAGCGCACTTTGCACTATGACAGTAATTGACTAGGCATTAGGTTCAGAGGGTTTTCCTCAGTGATCAGTTTTCTGTGTTGTATAAATTCCCCCAGATTAGGGAATTAGAGGTGGATGTTTCATTTCAATGTTTCTGTTTGAAGCCATGGCAACATTGCTCTCTTGCTCTGAATTTAGGATAAAAATGGTAAAAAAAAGATTTGCTGAGACTGTGAGTCAAAGTGAAGGGTCTATCACAATACTGGAGTACTTGATTTTTGACAAAATTATGTACATTTTGTGACTGAAATGCCAAAAAAAAAAAAAAAAAAAAAAAAAAAACATTCAGGAGAAAGTAACCAGATGGGGAACCAACCCATCCTTGCTTTAGCTCTAATAGTTCCCATAGTAGTGTTGCAAAAAAATATATGTATATTAAGAAATGAAGTTCAGAGCAGGGCCAATCCAAGTCAGAGTGCAATGGCTAAGAGTAGTGAATCAGCATTGCAAGAATGTTTTAATTTCCTGTTACTCACTAACTCAGTTCTTGTTAGGGCCAGGGGACAGCGTCCTGTGCGGTATGCCTTTGGTGATCAGCTCAATCCATCTGACAGACACTGCCCCAAACCAGCTTTCATTCACAACCATGAGTCCATCCGCTCCTTGCCTCTCCATGACCTCTCTACCACACTGGGAAAGAATGTGTGTGTGTGTGTGTGTTTCTCAGCTGACTTCCCTCTCCCTAAGTTGTCATTAGTACATCTTCCTGGACATTTATGAGCTCATGGTGATAAGCTGGAATGATTCAGCTAGCATGTCTCTTTACCTACTGGTGAAATAAAGAAAACAACGACAGCAGAATCAGCTTTAAAGCGCAAACGATGGTTATTGCTTTTAACCTCAGGCTAAACTGAGAAAAATCTAGGTTAAAACTATTGTCTTATGTCTTTGAAATTCCTTTCTATACTTAAAGTGCACAATTTGAATATAAAGATCAGAAACTGCAGCAAATTGTGACGTGTATTTATGCAAATTGTATTTTTTTGCCACTGTCCAAAGAGGTTAAACATGGAAAATGGAAATGATCAATGTAGTCATTGGATCTGAATGGAGTTGGAATGTCCTAAAATCCTAAAATGAAGAAGAGAGATGGTTTTACAGATAAATCGACTATATTTTAGCTCTGTTGCACTGGATGTGTTGACATTCTTGCAATAATATTTACAGCTGTACCATCTGTCATGAAAGAAACCTGGGCGCGTCTTTTGGCACATTTGTAACATTTGTAACTAGACTTAGTCAACAACACGATTTCTATCTCTCTAATCTCCATCTACATGCCACTGTCACACAAAAGTTTTGATGCAGCTTTGCCTACATGATGATTGACAGCTAAAACAGATCTTTATTTATGTAATTAGATCATCCTGTGTTCGAAAGAGACTCAGCTGTCTAAAGCAAGACAGCAATAAAGTTGAACAAATGCAAGCCGAGGCATGGCAGCTTCACACACTCCAACAATCAGAGTCAACTCCATCTGAAAGCAAGTCAACCTTAACATTTTTTAAATTACAATAATGACTGTCTAAACATTTATCCTTACTGCGTTCTTGTGTACATACACTTTGTCTAGACGCTGCTCCACCAGAGCAGAAAAAATAGCACTAGCTGGCAAGTGCAGTGCATAATATTGGTATCAAATGCCGTCATCTTCCCATACAATGTAAAGCTGATTTTGAGGGCGATCAATTAGGGTTTGCGCTGGAGCAGAAAATAACATACGACAGTGCTAAGCTTGTGGAATGTAAGAGGGAAAATAAAAACGACACAGTCACACTCTCTACAAGGCGCTGGGTGTGTAATGTGGTTAAACCTGTAATGTGAAAAATCTTGACTAAATTCAGTTCATGCGAGAATAAAACAATTCGTCCCCTTGAAATTATAAGGTTCTATCTGACATTTTTGTCAAAATTGAGTTATTCACATATTCTTATTCTGTGACAATGTATTTACATTATGTGATGTTTTATTTTAAGTTGTGTGCATTTTGGGATTTTTTATTGAAAAAACAAAAAGGTTCTATCTACAGAAGTCTATGGAACACAAAAACTTTAAAGCTCAATATCTCAAAACTACTCAGAACGCAGATAGAACCTTATAATTCCAAGGGGACGAATTGAAATGATTCCGTGTAAAGCTTCAAAGTCCAGCAGAAGATTCACAAGTAAATGTCAGTCAGATATTTTCTCACATATACATTTGTGAGATGACAAATATATGAATGCCTGCCTCAGAGTAAATAATAGCAATTGTCACTTTATATATTGTAATTGCACCTGTAAGAGTTTATTTTTTAATTGTAACTGTATACCTCAGATTTTGACTTTATTTTTTAATTGTAAACCTCATCTCAGTGTTATTTTTGTATCAATTATATACTATTGCAGTTTAAATTACCCCCAAAATGAGGAATGTTGTTGTATATATTATTCTTTTTCATTTAATGTTTATTTTATGTAAGAGAAGTTTTATGATTTTGGTTTTAGTTGTAGTACATAAACCTGATTATTTTCACAATTATATATATATTTTAATATATTTACATATATTTTCTTTTTACTCTGAAATAGAAAAAAATAAATCAATTGATCAAATTATTGAAGCATTTCTTGCATTTGCACTTTACACTTTAAATACCAGGATGATGCACTTAATTAACCAGAAAAATGAAGTGTGGAATGTTAAACAATGGTGGAGGACAAAATAACCATATACAATTCATATACTAGATGGAAGAGTACATTGTGCATATACTGTAAGTGCACAGTATATAGTATGTTATTTAGGACACAAATGTATTTTTCATCTAAACCGCTTGTCCTATCTAGGGTAGCATAAATACTGGAGCCTATCCCAGTTCGTCAGGCAGCAATGACATGTTTCTATCATTACACACAGCCAATGCCACTGGCTACAAACCATCATGACTTTAGTCATTAGTTGACATGTCTCAACCTGAGGAAGGAAACGTCAAAAAAGGCAAAGTCCTCCACTTTTGATCCTGGTTTTATGCCATTTTAAATGCTTTATAACTTCTCATTGTCACTGCAATGCACTGATAACATACACTCTGCACATTTTTGTATGTAAACACTTGGATTTATAGTCCAAGACACACACACACACACTCACACACACACACACAATCAGACAGACAGGTCACACATCATCTTAAGTATAGACGTTTGTGCAGTGAAGAATCACCTCAAGCGCAGACTGAAAGCCCTGACATGTTTGTTGTTGGACAGGTGTAGAGGCCTACAGGGTTGATGGGCAGATTTAATAAGGTTTTGAGTTGAAATGTCAACCACAGGTGCTGCCCCAGGCCAGAACATCCCTCTGGGCCGGAAGAATATTACTCATAATTCTGGCTCTTTGTTTGAAGTGTAGTGGAGAATTGAGAAATATGTTCAAGCTTGATGTTTCTATGTAATCCGACTATAACAAGTGTCAAATCTAAAAAAAAAAAAAAAAAGCTTTTGAATATTCACTCACTTTTCTGTTCATTGTGTTGCCAGCTGTTATGTCATTCCTGAATGACAAGATCCAGGTAGAATGGACTTTTTTTCTTATTTAATACGCTGATTATAGGGGAAAGCTGCAGAACTCTGTTAAATACAATACAAAGTGTTACTACATAATTAGCCAAAATATATAATAAGCCAACACATATTTCACACAGCATTCTTTAAGGCTATGTAGATCAGTGCCAAAGATTTGGACAAACTACTTGTAGTGGAGTTTTAGATAATTATATATATATATATATATATATATATATATATATATATATATATATATATACACACAAAAGCTGGTCCAAGCTAATTCAAGCTAGTTAAAGCTAGTCATGAAAATAAAGAAAACTCTTTGAATCAGAAGGTGTGTCCAAACTTTTGGTCTGGACTATATATATATATATATATATATATAGTAGGCTACAGACCAAAAGTTTGGACACACCTTCTGATTCAAAGAGTTTTCTTTATTTTCATTATATATATATATATATATATATATATATATATATATATATATATATATATATATATATATATATATATATTAGTGGTGGGCATAGATTATTATTTTTTTCATCCAGATTAATTTCACTGTAATCTTGGAATTAATCTAGATTAATCTAGATTAAAATGCCTCATTTGAATTCGGCCAAAGCCATTCAGAATATGTGTGCTACCCTGATAAAATAATGACTAAAAGTCTTTTAGAACGGGTTTCTCAAGCCAGGTGGTGCATTAGACCAGGGGCTCATCTCCTGTTTCCAAAATGCATCACAAACTGCTTGAGAAAGCTGTAAACTAATTCCACATTGCACAAGGTGCAAACAACCTTACGCCTGTTTCACACATAATCCGTCTGCAGTGCGTAAGCGTTTCATATTTTTTTACACACCCATGTTAACGGATTCCAGCGTTCACGCGGTTGCGGTCCGTCAGTGCGTTCCTGGAGCGTTGCGTCTGCAGCAGTGCAGCGATCGTTCACGTACCGAGTAGCGGACTGCAAACGCGTCCTGTGTGAAAGCACAATAAGTATGAGTCCGTGCTGCTTCTGCACCACATACATAACGCACACGGACTGCATACGCACTGCAGACGGAGTATGTGTGAAACAGGCATGTGTCTTTTCGAGGTTTCCATTGGGAAGCTTCTTAAAAAAAATAATCCCTGAAGCAAACCCGGCATCCTAGCTGCGTCCATGTTAGCACATCACGTTTGATGTGGTAATTTCACAGTAGGCATACACACAGGTTTAAAGACTCGTTCTCCCCCCCTACAGATTTGGCTAGGTATACATCAACGCTAAAATATCAAGGTGAAAGTCATCATAGCTTGCTTATTATAGTCCCAGCTCTCAACCAAACTTTGAGAATAGATTAACGGCGATATTTTTTTATCGCCCGATAACAGTCTCCCGTTAACGCAGCATGTTAACGCCGATAATGGCCAGTGTTGGGTGTAACGCGTTACAAAGTAACAACTGCTAGTGCTGACATTCAGGTTCAGGCCATTGTTTTAAGTTCACCTGAAATGTATTTGAACACAATGTATTTATTTAGAGCATGGTCAACAGATATCAGTGTTGGCCTTAGAGCCTGACCAACCCCAGTAATGGAGACTGTAGTGACTAGCCTTAGAATTTTGATCATGTTTTATGACTCTTAATTGGACCGGGATGACCTGTCTCCATTTCATTGGTTCAGAGGAAGGTTAGAGGGATGTCCTCTCTCTCTGATTGCAGCTGATTGGACGATCCTCCCAACCTACACCTCTGAGGGACGGTGAAGACATGTCTCAAGTTCATCCTGAACCTGGGTGGCACTGGGATCGGTTTACCTACACCTGTCCAGTGGACTAAGACTGCCTCTTCACCCTGCTCACCCCACAGCTTTTAGATCGTACTACACAGACTGCTTAACACAGGTCCTTTTACCATGCTTAAACGAAACAAAATTTACTGCATATCATTTTTAATGGTAAAAATAAATCTTGTTCTTTTAAGTTATTGATCCTGATTGTGATGCATATAGATCCAGATGACAAAATATCATTGTAGTGACATTATCTTAGTTTAAAGTTAGTAACACAACAATGATATTCTACCCATTTATTCCATTGCAGATTCCATGTAGTTTATGTAAGCTTACAAAACTCTAAACCACATCTTTGATTTATGTCCCACATGTGCTGTGCTAAAGAAACTGCTATAGAGAGCAACTGTGCATGGCCACATTTAAAGTATTTTTTCCAGATCCTTTTTTTAAATGGATTTTAAAACATAGATGGGTATGAACCGAACAAACCAGCTCAGAGATGAAGCACAACATTACAAACTTGGATTTGCAAAACATATTGCAAAAATATTGTTTTAGACACAAAGATTTCATGATTTGTGAGATACCATTATTTATTTACTCTAACCTGGTGATGTTTCTCTGCAGGATCACAGGTAATGTAGTTCTATGCAGGAAGTGCACTGTTAAACACACACACGCACGCACGCACACACACACACACACACACACACACACACACACACACACACACACATATATATATATATATATATATAATATATGATGTTCTCGTTAACAAGGTTCAGAGGGGCGCATCAGATACTTAGCCTAATCAACACAGGTGGACCACAATCTAGTAATCAATCCCACAGTATTAATATTGTTGACTTACCTCTATCCATCGACGGTTAATCAGCATCCCTCCTCCGCCCCATTTCCTCACTTCGAGTTCACTGTATAATTAGACGGGGAAGGGGGGGTACTCTAGGTTCGGGCCATTCCCGAGCTCAGAGCCCTTCCCCAGACAGCACGCCAAATACGCATACCATACCTCAGCTAATTATATGTAACCGTGAACTCTTCAAATAGAAATGCAGCATAAAGCTGAAAGTGAACATTATCAATTAATAAGCTTGAAGTTTGCAGGTTTTTACTTATAAATTCCCCTATGGAGGAAATTAATGGGATTTTTACTGCAAGAACATGATCGTAGTCCCCTACAGCTGAATTCTGTTGTTGGAAAGGCTGTATGGACAGAAGAAACGCTTTTACTTCTTTCTTTCTCTTTATACTCTTTACTTTCTTTACCTATCTAGAGATGTGAATAGTAATGGCACTGATTTATCCCTCCTTTAATGTTGCGAACACAATGCCAGTGTGATGTAGCATTACCTGTTGTTCTCATATGCAGAGTATGTATAATAACCCTCCCTTAGGAGAGTGAAGGTTTAATGCGGCCTTATCACGTTGGGTTTTCTGGCTTGCAGTCAAGTTGAAGTCCACAAGGTGAAATGAGTTTGGCAACCTCGCCGGGCGCGTGATCCACGGACACACATCATGGTGCAGTAAGAGGGATAAAGAATGGGAAAACTGACTGCATAAGCAGGACAGATAGAATTTCACCTCACCTCTATCTTGCTTTTTTCTCTATTGAATGAAGGTCTGTGGCAGATTTCAAACACTTAATCACCAATCATTTCTCAATGAATCCCAAAGGAGCAGGTTTTTAATGATGCCCACTTTGTCCCCCCCATAATCCTTTGCAGTTATGTGCAACAAAAGAGGGAGTAATTTAAGTGGGACTGGTGTGAACACATGAGGTGCCCTGCTCTACGGCTAGACTCTCTTCTTCCAGTCTGTCCTGGATAATCTATATTAATAAGGAGATCATTTTTCTTTTCAGGGAAGTTCAAAATAACGTGGAGCTTTTATCTTAATTGGACATATTGACTGTGATTGATACCTGATATCATAAGCGAGCCTCTCTTTTGCCCCATTAGACACTCTGAAGTAGACCGAAAGTACATACGCACACACACAATTCATAGCGATTTGTGACTAATAACCACCCAGAGATGGCCAGGCATGTCTCCTCACCTCTTCACCCCTCTTCTTTACCTCTTTTGCATTCTCATTTTATCAAACACACACACACTCCTACTTTTCTAACTGGCCTCATTAATGAGTGATGATGAGCATCAGTCTTGACTCAATTAAAGAGTCAATATTAGCCCCACAAAGCTGCGACCACACATGAGGGGCTGTTTTCTGTAAGGCACTCAGGTGAGGAGAGGAGGGATGGACCCAGTATCACTGCTGGGTTTGAGTAAATGAGTGCTTCTCTTGTGCTTCCCTGTCCACCTGGTGAAACTTAAACCTGGGCCTTGATAATGATTTCAGGATCAGAGAAGTGGGGGAGGCCGAGCATAATTATGTCCTTAACTTGAGTTAAGAGAGTGGTTTATGGTTTATTGAATACTAAGTGTAAATGAGTGCAGAGTGATTGCCAAATGAGATACTTGGGCAAGATGGAGGATTGCTAATGCAAAATATCATGGAAACTGGAAGGTAATAAATTGCACTGGAAAACATATTCACAGATGGTTTAAAACGCAGGGTTATTGGAGTTCACAAAAACTAAAAAAAAATATATAATGAAAGAAAGAAATGTTACTTGAAATAAAATAAAAATTAACTAAAATACAGTACAATATACTTGTTTTATTTCAGCTAATTTCCAAAGCAACACTTCTCCTTTTTATTTAGTTTAACTCAACATACTAAAATAATTACATTTTAAAATAAAACTATATATTGATTTTGAAAAAAACAATAACCGATAAAATTTTACAAAATATAAAAACCTTAACTAAAATTTTAATAAAAATAGAAAATTACACACTAATTCAAAATATTAAATATAATTTATCTTGATGACAGTGAATTGACGACGAGCTGAGCTGAGAGGCTTCTATCTTATTAGGGCTATGAATGTTTTATCAAAATATTTACATGTTATCAAATAATTTATTACTACACATAAAATACATATATAAAATAATTATTTTATACATATTCTAAAGTCACTATACACACACACACACACACACACAAACATTCAGCATCTCATGCCATAAGATTCACCAATTAAAAATGGTTCATTTTTTTTTTCATCTGTTAAACTGGCAGCAATATCATTTCTACATTCAAGAAAATAGAAATGCACAGACTAAACCTGATTTTCAAATGATCTTTTTCTCAAGAACTTTTTAAGTATATGGACATGTTTGTTGTGCCAATTAGCTTTAGGTGCAGCTCTTAGCCTAATCACGTCAGATTTTCCTCATGCTTTCTGACTAACACATCACACATAAAAGCACACTTTAGAGCCTCTCTTTCCATGCTTTGAATAGTAAACATCATTAGGTGTGCTAAGTCCAACACTTATCGATTGGCGCAGCTATCAAAAGGAACCGATTGCTAGCTGGGGTGCTCTGGGTCTCCGCTTGTTGGCGGCAGGATTTTCAAAGAAAGGACAGAGATGTCATTAGAAAAATAGGATGCTTCAGGAAATAAATAAAACATATGATAAACACTGCGCAAACATTAAAAGCAGGCGCATTTAAGGAAGCATTCAAGAGTTGTCACAGCAAAATAAACTGCTTCCTAGGGGCCAGCGATGGCACACCATGTTTTTGCCATTTGAGCATATGCAAAGAGTGTGTGTCATTGTGCAGCCAGAGAGGATGATGGAGGATGGGAAATGAACCGAAATGAATGACATATTGTGAAATCTTTACCTACAAAGCAGAGTCTTCCTCCATGCAAATGAGTCTTCTGCTCCCTCTTGATAAGGATCTGTTTGATGGGACTCATGCAGAATATGAGGCGACTAATTCCCTTATTAGTATTCAACGCAGCTGATTGGCAAAAACCAAGGAGAGCCAGGCACTGAGCTCTTGCTGCGAAACCAAATATTGATTTGTTTAATGGTGTCAGTGAGTCAAAAAACACAAATCTCCAGTCAGTTGTTTATGAGGCTGTTAGCAGGGCAATGAATGCCCCCAGTTTAATTAATAACTCATTACAGAGATGTGATTATATGCTTGAGCTCCTAATGGACTCTGCCTGTTTCACAGATCCCGGGAAAGGTGTTTTGACAGAGCCATGGGAAGAGAATGAGGCATATGATGCACTCGAATCTCTGTTTGTCTTCCGTGATGTCTTTGTTTGTTTTGCCTCATGACTGGTCTAGTTTCACATGAATCTCTAAATTTCACGGTTTAACAAACTCTTCAGCAAGGGGTTTTGAGCTCTGCTGCTGTACTAATGACAGAATAAGAATAGGAAAAAAAAACCTTTTAAAAGTGTAGTTCACCCAATATTTTGTAATTAAGCCTATACATTTTAATCTGAAATGCAAAAAATTAAAAATTACAAAATTTATTTTTTTCTTCTTCGAAAAATCATGTTAAAATGCAGGTTTCAAATTTAATACATTAGGCTTTTGAGGAACATTTATTTGTACATTTCATAATCATAACTCTATTGTATTTAATTGTGAGTTTTAGGAGGAATAAATATTACAGGACTTTGATTCTAAATTTATATATATATATATATATATATATATATATATATATATATATATATATATATATATATATATATATATATATATATATATATATATAAAATGTGATACTCAACATCTATCTATCTGTATATATAGCATACTAAAAACTAAAATAACTTTTAAACTATTTTGTCTTAAGGTTCAATAACCTCTTCCATTTAAAATAAATATGTTATATATGTCATAGCTTTATAAGATTAAAAACCATCAAAAAAAAAAAAATAATAATTGTCCCATTATTAACTCATGTTGTTCCAAACCTTTATGCCATTATTTATTTTGTGTAATACAAAAGAAGCTAATTTATGAATGTTTCTATGAAAAGTATATGAGAATATATGAAAAGTTAGTCACACAGTTTTGGAAACATATAAGGGTGAGTAAATGATAAATTGTCATTTTATTTAGTAAACTATCCCTTTACATGAGGTCAGCAAGAGTGTAACCCTTGAAAAGAACTACAGAACTAAGAACTTATTTAAGATTCACGTCTTATCAAAATGACTTCTGTGATAGAGATGTTCCATTACCCTGCTCTCTGCTTTTTTCTTAAAAGTAAACACATAATAAAAAATCAGATTTGTACTCATGTCTCTTCTCAAGAATATTACACAGAGTTTCAGATATGCTTTAAAGGGCCTGACAGAGGAGGTCTCCATTTAGAGCAGTCATTACAGGCATATTTCAGTCCACTGTGAGCTGCTGGTCTGCCCCTGCTGTTATTGTTATTTTCTCTATTCCTTGATGGCCACTAAAGCGGAAAAATGGATCCGCACTTGGGCAGAAATATGAGGCTTCATGGAGTTAAACATTCAAATCCATACTGCAGCTTACACACACACACACACACACACACACACACACACACACACACTCTCTCCTTCCATTTTATTCTCTCTGACAGGATTAGCTGGTCTGCGGTGTTAGAAATACATTAAGTGGACCTTTGCAGGCCACTTATTATGCTTGATTATGCAGCTGGAATGGGGAAGGTAGGCGTTGTTTGTAGTTAAATAACTTCTGAGATGCTTTTTTCTTCTTTTCTTTTCTTTTTCCCTTCCCTTCCCTCCCTTTCTTTCTAAAAGAAAGTGACCGTCTTCAAAGCATAAACGGGTCAGCTGATCTGCCACAAGGCTAAGATTGATTTCCACTCTCCACTCCTTTGTTCCCGCAGTTTTAAAGCAGACACGATTTGGTAAATTAGTTTGTCCATTAATGAAACAGCCAATGAAACTCCAATAAAACTGCAATATAGCAAAACAATGGCAAAGCACCACATAGGTGAAAAAGCCTCCTCTTGGGCTAATGAAATGGTTAACTTGTGTTGGAGAACAGATAGGATTATGTTTCATCTGGGCTGTGGGCCAGCCTATAGGTATGATGTAAATTAACTTGAATTACAATAAATAGTCTCACCATCTGTCCATCTCCCCACTGTGTGCTGCCTGATTAGAGTGTGCTACACTATAATGCATTCTGGGATGTGTTGGGGTCAGGGAGAAATATAACACATCGTCATCAGACTGAGCGGCCCGCTCTTCAACCCCCTAAACTACCATCATCATTTCAGCCTCTTGTGTTTGGACAGCTGGCACCAAACAAGCCTAGAGTGTTTCGACTTAAAACAAGTGGACAATTCAGCTGCTTTTCCCAAACTCTGCATAAAATCAAGTGTTTGATGGGTGGGCGTGAAAATCAGAGAGACAGGCGGAGAAAGATTCAGAGACAGAGAAAAACAAAAACAAATAAACAGGCCATCTGACAAATTACAATTATGAGATAATTTATTAGTCTGGATAGCTTATATCACTAAAAGGAAACCATTTTATTTGTTTAAAGCTATTTAGAAGGATTTAACTTTGAGGGCCTCTAAGTCAACAACATTACAATGAGGCCATTAAGATGTTACAAAGACATTAATATGATTTTATTTTGATTTCAGTTAGGTATTCTGCATAATAAATAATAAATAAATAAAACATAATAACAAATATGTTCCGATTTAACTGGCCATTCATTCAGTGTGAACACTGCCTGTGGCCTGAGACACTGGGAAAGGCTCCAGCTCCCGAGACCTTTGCAGAGGTGAAAGCAGTTTAGAAACAGTTGTAGAACATGTTCATAGTTAATGTGATGAACTACACCTGCTCAGACATCTACATCTGCTAGGACACCTGTGTGAACTTGAGGGGAACAGACTTCACTTATCTATTGAAATCACCTAGTGGACTACAAGGTTAGCTTTGACAAAGTGTCTTGTATTTTAGTTTTTATTAACATTTTGAATTTAGCTTTTATATTTTTAGTTTTGATTTCAGTTTAATATCTAGTAAAGTGTTTTTTTTTGTAATTGTTTAGTTTCTGTTTTAAAAAATTCGAATCAGTTTTAATTTCATTTTGTTTTATTTCAGAGTTATTGAAAACATTTTTAATTTGAGTTTTTTTCATGTAATATTTATATTTTATTTCTGATTTATTTCAAATAACAAATATATTTGTAATTAGTTTATTTTAGTTAATAACTTTTTACAAATTTAGATTCTCATATCCTGCTATTGAAATGTGCAAACGTGCAAACTGTCAATAAATAAATGACGTGATATGTAACATAGAAAAAAAATCATGTGAATTGCTGTTTAAGTGATATAATGACCTTGCATTCTGCAGTAGCACGCATTGTCTAAAGGGACCAGGGTAAGCAACAAAAGCAAGAGCACACAGCTCATGGAAAAAAGAGTATTTATTTGAACAGTAGTAAAGCTCTCCAAAAGCAGCAGTGCTCAGTAGAGTCCAAGCCTTCGGGTCAAAGGTGTAAAGCCTGCAGACTTCTAAAACATTTCACTCTCAGATTGACACCTCAACTTTACTCTGATCCCAAAAACCAGGAACCCCTTTCCATCCCGATTTTAAAAAATGCAGCAGCGGTTACCATTTAACACCTGTTTGCCCTAATTTCCATTCTAGGGTATGCAATGGATTTCAAATCATTTATCACTTCCTAAAGTGCTTCCACATGTGAGCTCCCTCATCCTTTTTCTGGAAAGCCCTTTCCCACCTCCGGCCAACCTTTTCCAAATGTATTAAAATTCATTTGGGCCCAAAGAAGTTCAGACACTGATGTTTCATTGTGGTGATGTCTGGTAATTATTAGACCAAATTACGGGTCCTGCTTGTGACTTGACAAGGTAGACTTCATGTTAAAGAAGGGTGGGGGTGAGGGGGATAAGGTTTAAGTTTGGAGGTGTGGTCTGTGGGGCTCTGTGGACTTTAAATGGGCTCTCCTCTACTGGGGTGTCAGTCATTGGTCCAACAGTTCAACACTGTGGAAATACATTGGCAGTTTGGGACTGCGGGAGTCCCATAGGGGCCTGTACTAGGACCATTTGAGAAGTCAATGTAAGATGTGTAGCAATAAGAATCAATGACTCCCAAGGAGCCAGGTCAATCTGGTGTAGTTTTTATAGCAAATATATACAGTATTTGACTACAAATTCCACCACGCAATCACGGTAATAATATAATTTTTTTAGGTTTATTTATATTCTAAAATAACTGCTTTACTTCTAAATATCAAAGATCATCTGTGCATATGTGGAAAGTCTGAAACAAATTCGAATTTGAACTCTAGGTCTGGAATTAATTTTCCAGACCTAGAGTTATATCAGTCTGTCATCAGTAGGGCACAATTGCAAATTTGCATAGTGACATATCGTTCGAGCCATTTAGAGGGTTAGTGGGATTTAATAGTCTATTGAAAAAAGTTTAAATTGAGTTTCAGTGTGACTAAATCTCAAAAGAAGCAAACACTTTTGCTAATTTTTGGAGAACTGCTGCCACACAATAATGGAATGAGAGAGTGTGGAGGGAAATAACTTAATTAAAACTCTGAACCGCTACATTTATTGTTTACCAAATAGTTTTTTAACATATTTGCTCCATCTCTGAAACAAGAATTGTTAGAAACCATACAGTAAGTGTTCTTAATTAGAGCTGTGCTGTAAAAATGTGCACTAATCAGATATGCTTAATAACAAAGTCCATGAAATTACTAATTAGAATTTCATTAAAAGGTACCGCTTTATCGTCAAAAGTAAATCGTAACCTTTAAAATGCTTTCAGGAAGGCACACGCCTCTTCAAAAGAAAAAAAAGGAGGAAATTGATGGCTTTTGATGTAATATCTCATTTATGATTCAAGCTAAATTGGGCTATTTAAACGTCATTGTTTTGAGCGTAATTTATCAGACTAATTGCTTGGGTTGGGCAGCTGACAGCATATTGTGCTTCTCTAGCTTCCTAAATTGTCAAGCATTTAACAACACACACGCATGCGCACACACACACACACACACACACACACACACACACGGTTTACTGTGATTATTTCATTGCAACTTCCAAAAAACCTCACAAAATAGGAAGATTACCTCAGCTAGTGGGTATAACACTATCATTGTGCAATCTTGCACTTTTTTTCATTACATTAAATGTGTCCTGATTATCTTTCCACAACCACCTGTACATGTCTTGTAAATTTTTTCCTGCTTATTAAATTGTTATTAAAATGTTAAAACATGCTATTTGCTAGTGATGTTTTATCCCCTCTGCGCCAAATGTATGAACTATTTCATAATTATTTTCTATGGCTTTCAGATGCTCTAGTGCACTTAATTCTTGGTATAAATTTTTGGTAGCACACGATGAGGTGTCTTGGGCAAGGACTGAAGAGACTAGACCAGTTACTGGAAACTGAGGACTCATAATGTTCTTTTATTTGCTGGACCTGTTAATCTGCAAGATGAGAAGCATTTTAGAGTAAATCTATGCTATAGAACCATCTGTCATCTCACCTCTGCTCTATATCTGACAAACATTAGTGACTCAGGGCCCTATAATACACCCGGCGCAATGTGACGCAAGGCGCAGCCCAGTGTGTTTGCTAGTTTCAGTCCGGTGCCACATTGTTTAATTAGCAAATGCATTTGCACTCATTTTTGTGCCCATAGGCGTGCTGCTCTAAAAAAGAGGTGTGTTCAGGCGCACTGCTGGCGCAATGCTATTTTAAGAAGCTGAAACTAGACTGCACCATAGACCAGCTTAAACCTTGTCTAAAGTCTGGCACAATGTTTTTTATTTGTTATTTAAAGAGCGTACGTGCTGGTTATTAAACACAGGGACACACAGCAGCACACAAACATGCCAAATATAAAAAATTTAAGGATTGCAATGCATAAGATTTTTTTTGTAGGCTTTTGTAGAGGCAACCTGTTTAAACCATGCTCCCAGGTGTGCCAACCATTTTTCCGTTGTTAAAATAGCAAGTGGATTTGGACTCGCCCTGAGTGCACCTGTGCCATGCGCTTTACACTTTGCGTTTAGATCGTTAAAATAGGGCCCTCAATTTTATTAAAAACAATAAATGTACATATGCCCATCAGTGCAATTTTATGAATGCATATGAGAGTGATGAAAAAACATTTTCCATTCCATTGCCATTCCTGCACAAAGTTGTAGCACTTTATTTCATACAGTAAATGTGGCATATTTTGACCATGGTTTAACTGGGATGAAGTTAACATCTGTTGTGTATTTTAACATATAATTTTTGAATGCATTGATTAAAAACCCCAAACTGCACCGGGTCCACCAGACCCACAAACACTGGCTGAGTAACAAAAATATGAACACCACACAAAGGTTAAAAAGAGAGCAGTTGAGTAGTTGTTTAGGCCAGTGCTGTGCATCAACACATGCCAAGAATCAGCCGTCCACTATAATTAAAGGCTCCTATAAGTTAACTACCACTATCTCACACAGCAATGCATGTTGGGAAGGCAGCCATTTGATTTGCCCTGTGAACATCGTATGCAGTTTTTTTTTTCATCACGCCAATCCCCAATCTTATCATTACCACACCAGAATTACTGCAAAAATATAAATGATCAGAGAACATTTTATTAAAGCATATATTTCTGTAAGTGTAGCAAAACATACATTCTTTGCACTGTAAAAATAGCTATTCTGAACAAAATATTCATCCTATCTCCATGGATGTATCGGATCTTTAAAGTACTCATATGTCAGGTTCTATTATTATTAGGTTTGTGGATTTATTTTATATTTATCTTCTTTTACCCTGGCTCTGCACTTCTGTGAATACACATATAATTAAGACAGATGGCCAAATCTATCTGTCAGACCTGAAATCATAAGATGTCAATGCTTTGTAATTCTCTTCCTGTTTAAAAAATAAAGGTTAGACGTACCTCTATAACTCAGGATTTATTCCCTTAATAGGTCATTGCAGTCGTGTTGCTAACACCAGGACCCATGTCCTTCCTCACTTTGGCTGTGGACACAATTAAGGAGAACAGTAAACGCAGCAGGGGGATTAACAAAGAGCAGGACTTTACTTACAAATGTGTCATCAGATGGCTTCAGAGAGAAAGAGGGTAATGGGAATTGACAAATGGTTGTGTTCTCACCAAGAACCAATCCTTATCTTTAGAGTTGCCTATGAACACGCAGTTAGAGGCTCATAAATGGACCTCCAAAAATGTGTTAGTTCGAGAACAACCTTCATACCTGTAAAAGACTAATGAGGCATTTTAATGAACTAGTTGTCTTGCTGCTGTCTTTCTGAGGAGGGTTAAGGGTAGGGGGTCAAGACCATTACCAACCTATATAGAGACGCAAGGCTGTTGGGTAATCTATTGACAGCCACTGAGCAGTTCAAGTGAACTGAGACTTAATTAGAATGACATGTTTGAGACTGATTCTCAGATCTGTTGATAAGTTTCTGCGGTACAACTGGTTATAATGATGAAGCTTGTGAATTTATTCCTGACACTGGTAGAGAAGATGAAATTGCACGTCTCCTCTACACCTCAAATAGACCCTTCACAGGAAAACTGCACAGAACTTTGGTCTTATTGCTTTAAACTGTCATTTTTTTTCAATGTTAAAACACATTATCCTATCCCAGTTTAATATGCAACTATAAGTAGGACATTTGTAGGTTGATTTCCATGAAAGGTGCTATCAAAATATGGTTATGGTTGTTTGAGCATAATGACCAACGTGACAACAGCATCATTACTTTCATTAAACTTAACTGACTAGTTTGGGGTGGGATGAACTGGCAGCTAAAGACGCCTGAAATTCATTGAAGAAGTATGTTGACAATGTTTCAGAGTGCATACTGGCGCATGTATATTTTTATTTATATTTCATTAAGTGATTTAATGATAATATACCAAGCTACTTTAACAACCAGTTAAACAATTCCTTAAATGTACTGATAACCACAATAAAAAAAAAAACAATAATATATTTTTAACAAAAAAAAAAAAAAAAAAAAAAAATCGATATATAATGTTAATATTATTATACAAAAAATGTCATGTGATGTTCTTCTAAACAATTCATAAGAATAACAAGAAATCATAATCATATGTGAAGTGAATTTCTGGTCCTGCATATCCAAGGATATGGAGCAAAATCTTTACATTTGACAGTTTTTAGAGTATAATTGCATATAACGTGACATTTAATGTGACATGAAACTATTAACAGTTTTTTACTGTTTATTAACTACAATAGGTATTTAGCATTTTGCAGGATTCCAAACTTTGTACAGGGAGGGAAACCTATTAGAAAATTCTGTATTTTTGCTATTTCAACAGACGTTAGTTGTGTAAACTTTAATTTTTTTGTTATCTTTAAAAATACATAATTAATATCTCATTATAATAATTAATAATAATTCCTGTTGCTCAAGTGGTAGAGCATTGTGTTGTGAGTTTGATTCCCAGGGAACACGTTAGGTAAAAAAATTTAATCTGAATGCACTGTAAGTTGCTTCAGATAAAAGCTGCTAAATGCATAAGTTTATTTATTTATTCCATCACAGTGGCACTTATATGATGGCATCAGACCAGACTTTCTGTGGGCAAACTTCATAATTTATGTTAATTTAATTTAGAGAAGGCTTCAACAATAGACATTATCAGAAAGTTATTTCCAAGTACACAGCTGTGGCCCACTTGTAGTTTATGTACATTCACAATTTGAGTGAACATAGTAAAGTGCCAGCAATGAGATGCAGACATAGACATGGTAAGAGGAAAGAAAAGCAGGAGACAGAGGAACTTAGAGCGAAAAAAACATTCATTAGTAGCCCCAGTGGGATCTTTTTTTTTCTGTTGAGCTTGGACAACACCAATTAATACAACAATTATTATCCTGGCCTATAGCGAAGGGTTGACTAAGCTGCCTTCCATCTGACGATGGCGTGAAGAGGGGAGCACGCCGGGAGAGGCATGCTGGAACCAGATTACTCATCTCACCAGAAGCCTCTTATTATTATGCATGGAAGATGGAGAGGGAGACACAAACAGAGGGTAATTATTTAGTCTGCGAATGTAAACCCAACAATCACTAATACACAGCCTTTCATGAGATAATAAGCAGTTTGCTTTCACCTTCTGGAGCTTGGAATGGGGCTAATGAGATGAATTAAGACTAAAGATGGTGGAAATATATTGTTCTTCTAGCTTGGTAAGGAGCACTTTGTGCGCCTCTGTGTGCTCGGACCTATTCCATATTCTGTTTCCTTTCATCATGTATGCGCTGCTTCTTCTAGTCTCTTCTTACGGCTCTCCTCTCAAATGATTCTGCTTGAGACACTCATATATCCAGTTTATCCACAGATACTAACTCTAATCTGCTTCCATCTAGAGCCAACACATAACTCAGTATGGCTTTTAATGTCAGCAGTCCACCTTTTTGGGACTGTTACACTGCTAGTGACTTTTGGTCTTGTGTTATAGTAAGCAGAGTAGTAAAAGCCGGAGTGGAATGATTATAGAATGATTTTATCAGATATTCCATTCCAGTCTCTGTTTTTCTTAAAAACATGGGAAAAAAATCATGTTTTGGCCTCTTTTGGTATTGTTTTCATTCATAGAGAAAAAAAAGAGTTTTCAGACTGTCACACTCACAATAATAACATTATACTCTGTTACAACAGCTTTCTTGCTTTAGTATCTTACCATATTAAAAATAAAGTTTTTATTTAATTTGATGGTTCCATGAAGAACTTTTAATATCCATATAATCTTTCTATTGCACAGATGGTTCTTTATAGTGGAAACAGGTTCTTTAGATTATTAGAATGACCTTCACACTAGAAAAAGTGGTTCTTTTAAGAGCTGTTCCCTGAAAGGTTCATTAGGGAACCCAGATTGGTTCATCTATGGTATTGCTGCTGCAACCCTTATTTGGAACCTTTATGCATGGTTTATAAAACTACTATTATCATAGAGCAGATTTCTCAGTCTACTGCCTCCTCTGTCGCTTTCTCTGCGCTCACTTTGTTTCGCTTCCTGTCTCTCTCTTTCTCACCCCCATCTATTTCGTTCTTTCTATTTTCCTGCTATTTTAAGACCCCTGTCCCTGCTTGGGAAACATAGGCTCTGTTTCCTCAAGGCCACTGTAAAATCTCATCTGACAGGCGATGAATGCCCACTAGATGCTTACATGTTATCTTGACATGGCCATGTTAAGCTGGCTTCACTGATGCTAAATGGGTGTCATAAACCTTTTAGGAGACATACTGCCTAATGTGTACTTGTGTAAAAGTGTTCAGCGGTGTAATACACTGATGTTCTTATTTAGACGAAGGGGGAACTTATGCTATAACAATGGTTTTAGGATCTGCACTGGTTATATTGATCACGCAGGCTACGCTGCAATTTTTATAACCTCTTGTGGCTTACAAAACACAAATAGCACAGGATACAAATAGCATAAATGTAAAGTGAATAAACAGATTCACACATTCAGAATTTACAACATCTACAGCATAATGTGTAACACTTGATAAAAACATAGTAAATTTGACCAATTAGGAACAATTAAAAAAAGCACATGTGCATTTTATTTGAATTGTTAATAGGTGAAATTATGACCAGCCTTCTCAACTTGTCTAGGCAAGTTCTTTTCTCTGTTTTGTTCTTTGGCTGGCCTTTCCTTCTGGAGATGCTTCATTTATTTAGAACGGTGTTGTGTTGCACCCCGCACCCCGTTACACAAAAGCAAAGACGAGTAAGGGACAGAGGTGCTGTCATTGTCACCGGCAGGTGTAGAATAACATCTCTTGAGCAGCTTGTAATTAGAGTGCCTGCTATGTAATGAGGGTGCAAGATTCCTCCCTCTGTTGTTTGTGCCAAACTGGACCTGGCTGTAGGTGCCCATCAACAGCCAAAAGCAACAGAGATGATCAAATTAAATGGAATAACCATTATATTAAAGTTGAATAATTTGCCCTTTTTTTTACAGCCAGAATGATTAATCTTTGGATAAATCGTTGAGAAATACTTCAAGAAAGATCTAAGGAATAATATATGATAAGCTTTAAAATGCATGCATACTTCTCTGGCATTTGTTATAATAAATTTCAGGGCACAAAACTGTCCGACTGTTTAACATCACTTTTTATTTTCACTTACAATGATGGAACAAGTTCTAATATTTAAAAAGTACCAAGCATTCATAAATTTTAGAAGTCGCCACTCAGCTGTGCGAATCAATTTAAATAGTAAAAGTCTTATTCAGTCATCCTTAAAAACTCCTGACTCCCAATGTTAAAGCTACCACTTGTATCCACATAAAGTGTATAGAGTCTCTCCCCTTAACTCTTTTTGCAGTCTGGGCAAAATGAAAACTTCTGTCAGAGTCAGATTGAAATTTATATCAGTTTGTCAGGCACAAGCCAAAAACGATCTTACTCAACATCATTGTGATAAGTTTGGTGCCAGAGATAGAGGAGAAATGGAGGGAAGAGGGAGAGAAGTGCCTCACGCTTCGCTCACCAGATAAATCCAGAAGCCAAGATTCTCCACTCTCTCCTCCATCAGAGAGCTCCCCAACCTGACCCTTCAAACAAGAAGAAAAAACCCTCTTTTGTTGGGATACTGCCTCTTTGCATAATATTCAGCCTCAAGCTACACTGTGTTTCCAACTGCACACAATTTTCTCAGGAAAATATAATCGATCCTCCTCAAAATATACCGTCTAACAGTAGAGCAGCGCAGTGTTAAGCAATCTGGTGGTAACGCAGATCAAATGTAGGCGTGATGGGAATGCCTTGCCCCTCGTTTCTTTTTCTTTTTTCACTTTTTTTTCTTTCCAGCAGCATGGAACACTCGAGCTGAGTTTGTAATTACAGAAACACAAACCGCCTTGTCATGAACAAAACCCCAACATTAGTAGTAGCTGATATGTAGATATCATCTTACACATAATGATGTCTGAAACCAACATCGAGTTTTTTGCTGGTGAGTCAGCGCTGGTCACTAATTAAGATTAAACTAATTAATGAGTGCCATTGTGTTTGACACAGAGATGTGAACAATTGACAAACAATATCCTTAATTGCCTAATAATTATCCCTGAATCCCCAGTCATCTTCAGGCAAGTAAGAATGATTTGGATTTGCAAAGTGGGTGAGACACTAAGGCATGATGCTAGAAAGTGTTTTAGGGGTTATTCACTGCTACATCTATACTTAACCAAGACATAACTGCACACAATGTTCACCATGAAATTCTGTACTCAGTATTTAGTTCTTTATTTATTTTAAGAAACTAATACTTTTATTCAGTAAGGGTGCATTAAATTGATCAAAAGTGACAGTATATATGTACTCCATAGAATATTTTAAAATATTTATATGTTTTTCTATATTATGTTCTTTTTACAAAATTTCCATTCAGCAATATGAATAAAATAACTGAATCACATTTAATTTGCACAAAAATAGTAAACATCACAACTGTTTTCAAACATAATTAGAAATGTTCCTCAAACACCAAATCAGCATATTATTAAGATTTCTGAGGGATTAATTGACACCGAAGACTAATAATATTGACTAATGACGAATATTTCAATATATATATATACACACAGTTATTTTATCATTGTTGCAGTTTTACTGTATTTTAGATTTTTTTGTTAATTATATGCAGTATGCAGTCTTGATGAATATATATATATATATATATATATATATATATATATTGAGAGAGAAAGAGAGAGAGAGAGAGTCAGTTTTTCAATGTGATGGTCCCAGGAGAGCTTCGTAAAACCCAAAGCGGAGCACAGAAATGCTCTCTCTCCCACCCAGGAGTAGCAGAATGTCACTGAGCAGTAAAGAATGTCTGAGTAAAAATGTCGAGGGGATTTATAAACAGCTGGAAAACCCTGGACAAGGATTTACAAATGGCATCAGGACTTAAATGTTAACAACAACATTATCTGTGCTAAATAAATTCACCACCCCACAGATGTAGATTTAATTGACTTGCATTCATACCTTCTTCATATTTTCATATTTACACAAGACTAACATACAAAGCATTCCAAGCACATATATGATACTTACATGACACTGAGACTTTATGCTATTGGGCCTTCAGTGTCTATCTACAGTACAGCCAGAGAAACAGTGCCTATTGTTTTACTATTGTCTAGTGTTTTACTATTAACTATTGTCTTACTCTAAAAGCCAGACGGATAATTCACTATATATTATGTTCATTCTCTTTACATCTTAACAAAAAAACAAAAAAACAAGGTTTGCATAATACGCACTGACACTGACCACATTCACACATTGTTTTGACAGCACCGTGCCAGGTCATTATGGATGATCACAACATATTCATTCCCATGCTCTCTGTGAAAACTGACCTCTTTACTTGGCTGGATATTATCCCATGGTAACCTGTAGTAACTGACCTTTGAGACCTGCACTAAGTTGACCTCTCTATAGCCTCTGTTGAAGGCCAGGTCTCTTATAATAGGAGAGGAGGATGTCTCTCCTTGTTCATAAAGCAAGGTGCATTCAAGACTCTGTCACTGCCCACCTCCCTCATTGCTTGCACCTGCTAAAACATTTGAGGTATTTGCACGGCAGGGCAACACATTTGCTTTTCATTTAACCTGCCTGGCTCAATCTTTGAAGTGCAAAATGGCAGAGCTGCAAAGGTTTCTCTCACTCTATCTGTAGCTCTCTCTCTCTCTCCCTCCTTAATCATTTACCTCGTCGAAGCGCATTCTGTGCAGCTAACCCATCAAGCGGAAAACGAGGTTGGCCCACTGTTTTTCACTCCCTCCTGCTCTCTGCCTTTCATTCTGACATTCTCTTTGTGGGAGACTTCATACTCAATCACAAAGAGTGGTTAGAGAGAGAGAGAGAGAGAGAGAGAGAGAGAGAGAGAGAGAGAGAGAGAGAGAGAGAGAGAGAGAGAGAGAGAGAAATTGTTAATTCACAATTAATTACAAAGAAATGGGAAGTAACACATTAATTGAAACAAAAGGCAATGTGCTGAAAAATAATTTGTGTGTAAAAATTGTATAACTACAACTTTAAAAGAAACAAAAAAAACTTTTTTTATGTCTAACACAATAAACATGTCTCAAAAAAGACAATATGCATTTGCTTATACACAAAATATTATTATATTGCCATTTGGAGTGTGAACATAATCCGGTGCTCCTATATATATATATATATATATATATATATATATATATATATATATATATATATATATATATATATATATACAAATCTTCATTACATTATATTACAATATAACATGTAAAAAATAATATGATATAATAATATAATATAGGATATGATATACTTTGTCAACTACTAACTAAAAGCCCTCCAAAATCTAAAATTGATAATACTAATTTTATTTTATAAAAATCTAAAAAATTATGAGGCTACCACGTTTCTGTACATTAATGAAAACATGTGCTAAATGACAATATCAGCATGTTTTTTGTTCTCCTGTAGATATGATACTTTCCATGCAACATATTACCTGAGCTTTAACATGCTAAATTTGCATGCTCAATTTAATACAATCACTTCACAAGTAACCACATCAGACCAGGCTATGGTCTCTCCCTCTCCCACTCTCTCTCTTGCTCATGCTCTCTATCACATCTCTTAGGTTTTAGATGAACAATGCTTGACCATTTAGAGACCCCCAGGGCGTGAATGCAGGAGGAAATAGCTGGATTGATTCCCTCAGTGGAGGCTCTCCCCTGCTGCTATTTATTTGCTGCTGTTATGCATCTCCCACTTGCTCTCTGCATTTCCCCTGCTCTTTATTTTTCCTTTAGTCATGTCAACCGTAACTGAAGTTAGGCCTACCTGTTAATATGGTCAAACCTTCCTGTTATCTGTAAATACTTAAAAATGCAACAGCGGTCAGGTGAGAGTTGGGGGAAGGCTGAAAATCAGATGAATAAAAGGGGGTTTAAAACTAAATAAAT
The DNA here is from genome assembly GCF_003368295.1 of Carassius auratus. Classification (NCBI taxonomy): domain Eukaryota; kingdom Metazoa; phylum Chordata; class Actinopteri; order Cypriniformes; family Cyprinidae; genus Carassius; species Carassius auratus. Next base: position 17,003,622 of record NC_039255.1, on the reverse strand, counting down.
CACACCTGCTGGCTGGTGGAAACTGGCACAGCGTTCCTTATATTACACTCAAAATTGCTCCATTTGTTCCTCTAGATATTTTAATCCGCCCTGACCTCAAACTTCCCGTGAACCAGCGCCCGAACAAAAGGCCGCCCACTGTCTTCGCAGTAAATCTGTTGTCTCCTTTCTGGGCTCTGGACTGGGGCTCGTAGATCACCACTGCGCCACAGCTTGCATCAATTTACTCAATTAACTCGGCTAAAGCACTTGTAAGTTCTGCAGATGTTGGTTTATTATCGAGGACTAAAATGTACAAGTGAGTTCAGGAGCCTGGGGTTATGGTAAGGTTGACAGAGAGGGGGAAGGGAGACCCTCGGTCTTATATTCAGATGCTGCAACTGAGAAGATGGGAAATAAAAATGGAGAGAGGCTGAATATCTACAATCCCAAATTGCTGACATGAAGAAGAAAATCATGAAGAAATACTGGCAGAGAGACTGTTCCGTATCCTACGGAAAGGTTGGTAATTAACCAAATTTAATTGCTCTATCTCTCCAGCAGAGAACTGGACGAAAGACACCAGCGGTCGCGGCTAATCATTTCCGCTGTCGCAGCTGTTAGACTTGCTGCCTAGTGCTGCTTTATGAAACGTGCCTCTATAGATCTTACACACATGAAATGGCTTAGTTGTTGAAACTGAATCACTCACAGATGACAAACATTCAGAGAGTGTTCGTTAATCATTACGGGAACATCTCGCCAACGCCTAAAGTTGACTTTGTTTAGCACTTTGCGCGTCCTCAAAACAAACTGTGCATTGAGACAAAGCCAGCATCTGAAAAATCAATGACTCAATGTTTATACGAGTATGAATAAGCCATCTTATCTCTGCTTGACCTCCCTCGGATAAATCAAAGTCAGAGTGACGCATGGAATGTAAAATATACTGTAAGGGGGTTTTGCTAATATTATGCAGGTGTTGCTAGCATCGCCATAAAACATGCTGACTTAGGCTAGCTACATTTCCTCTGTTAGCAGACTACATTTCAATTAAAAATGACAACACATTTTGACATTCATGGAGCTTTAAAATAAGCTTTTGGTACATGATTTTCCAGTGTTGGTCTAGCATGCTACCATCAGGTTAGCCTGTTTGGATGTAGCTGCTTTCCTTCATTAACGAAAGGGGGAGTTCTGCTCGTAGGGATGGCGAACCTGCTTAATGATTCTGATTGGCTGCCTGTTCTAGCGCAGAGCCAGTTCACACATCTTTAATATTGGTGGGGCAGTACAGCAACAGGTTCATTAGGCTCAGGGCAGCTTTACTGCGGAGATTACATGGGATCATATCCATAGAAACCGCAATTAACAGCTTAGAAATTGGCAGCAGAAGGAAAAATTATGACAAGTTTATAATTCAGGCTTACAAATTTGTCTGAAAATAACTAGATTTGAATTTCCTGAAGCAAATACCAGTGCTTGCAAAGTGGCAAAATACAATATTAAAAGTTTTGATCTTAAAATAAAATAAAAATATAATTTTATTTGCCACTGAATGCAGTTAATCAGATAAGACTTTTTCCAAAAATCAAACTCTCTGACCATGGTGTTGATGGCACCATGCTTTACTTTTTGAGATATTTATGCAGAACTAAATACAATTGAGTTCTTTACAAACAAAATATGGAGTGATGCTGTAGTTGTGTGAAAAGTTTGAATGAAGTCTGTACATTTGGGAAGGATTAATAGCACAAAAAATAATATTTAAGGTTCAGATGTAGAACAAATACTAACCAGAATGTTTGTACAGTCCGGAACAAGCTAATGCCGCTATGCTGTGATACTACTCTGATCTTTATATCAGCTTGTATTATTATCACTTGTATTATCAAGTTCAGCCATTCTAACTTACATGCTAAATTAATCTAAAGCCGAGGATTAATAGACTGTCAGCAGCAAAAACTGTGAGCCGCATGCAGTGTGCCAAAAAAAGCATGTGCATCTAATGAACATGAAACACTTTCACGTTACAAATTACAGAAGAGTGTAGCCAAATTATTTATGAAGCATAATTAGCAATTCCCTGCTAATGGCAAAAAGCTTTATTTTATGCAAACAACTGCTTAATTTAGGGTCTGAGGTGTATATGACACTACATCATGAAGCAAATTCAATTGTTCATCTACATGACAAACAGCATCTTGTTCATTATGCTATGAGTCAGCTTGATCCAATTAGACTAGAACGGAGGCATTTGTAATCACTTCTCTTCCTACAAACCTCCACCCTCCTGTTCATTTTGTTAGTCAGAGGAAAAATAAAAGTTGTGCTCGGGGAGAACTTAGGAATACAAATGTTTGAGCTGTACTGGAAGAAAAAGGGTGACCTTTCGAGGACGGGTCGAGGATGTGGGGGTAGGATAGTAGATGGCCCTCTCACCCTTGGGCCTCTGCTAATAGGTTTTGAAGAACAAGACCAAGCTCTTGCATTTCTTCAATGTCTTCTCTGTCCACTCCTAAGGGAGTGATGGGGAAGTGGAGAAAAGTATAATGAACTTGTTTGCCTTTTTTCCCCTCCTCTATAGCTGTCATCTAAATCACCAGTGTAACCTAGCATGTCACTAGTCCAACATCCAACACACACTCCACATCTTTCAGCACCCACTCAGGTCAGAGTAAACAGACTAATTCACTTTATCACAGACTTGAACCTCACTAAGCTTCTGGTCCCGACCATAACTGGAATCTGTTTGAACTGTCACATATCACACATCTTTAAAACTAGAAAAATGAACTTTACACTAAACTATGCACTGCAAATGTATTCACACTATTATACAAACGTTTGTGTCAAGATAAGGATATATTATTGTTATTGAAAGAAGTCTCTTAACCACTAACCGAGGCTGCATTTTTCAACAAAATGTAAATTATTTTAGGCAAAGCTTAATTTTCATTTTAAGCACCGATTACTCCAGTCTTAAGTGTCACAAGATCCTTCAGGAATCATTTTAATATGCTGATTTATTTTAATTTTAGTATTATTTCCAATATCTTCGTGGAAATTGTGATGCGTTTTTTTTTTTTCAGGATTCTTTGATGAACAGAAAGTTCAAAAGAGCAGCATTTATTTGAAATAATCTTTTCTAACACCATAAATGTCTTTATGTTTAATACACAGTTTTGATATTAAAGTATTAATTTATTTCTAAAAATCTTACTGAAAAAAGTAACACTTTTTTGTGTTAATTTTAATTTGTTCATTCACTAAATGTAAACATACATGCTAGGATCTCAAAAACAGTCAAAGTTTTTGCAATATTGTTTAATTCTGAAATGATTGATTTACTGTAGTTAAATTTTAAATTGTTGATTAGATGGGACAACATTCAGCTGAATTCTACTGATCTAACATGAAACTTATGCACTTTCAAGTCATTTATATTTCAAAGTATTTGTGACTGAAAAGGTTTCGTAAACTAGATTTTTTAAACAGTGTATCGTTACCCAGATATCGATATGATTTCACCATGTCCCTGCTAGTTCCCACCCTACTTCAGTAAACATATTAAAGACTGAGCCACTGTTAGTGCTCTGGATAATGTTGAACAAAATGTATGACAGCGGGAGAGAGAGAGGAAGAGAGAAAGTTTGACACGTGGTCAAAAAGTGTGGACAAGCATGTCTGTTTCTAATTAGCAGTGCAGATCTTCATCAAGTGTCCTTGGCATCCTCGGCATCCTACAACGATTGATTGGAAACGTTCCATCTCTTCTCCCCCTCTGTAATGATGTAATGGAATCAATTAGCCTCCATTAATTTAGCAAAAACAAATAAGCACCTCTGCCCTCTCACTCAGGTTTCATATGTGCTCACAGGTGGCTCTGATTTTCAGTACTTTATCAGGGACTGCCTTTGGGGGTAATCTGAAGGCTAAGGAGTCCTGGACGGAAGAGGCCACGACCCTTTCCTCCCTTTCCCTGGACATTTGTCCTGAAGTCTGCAGCTGACCCTGGGTCACCTACCCTCAACATATCCTTTTGCATATATATATATATATATATATATATATATATATATAACTTAAACGGCCCCGTTCTTCGTGATCCCATGTTTTAAACTTTAGTTAGTGTGTAATGTTGTTGTTAGAGAATAAAAAAATATCTGTAAAATTCTAAAGCTCAAAGTCCAGTGCCAAGTGAGATATTTTATTTAACAGAATTTGCCTACATAAAACGACCCGTTTGGACTACATCCCTCTAGTTCCTGCAGTAATGACGTCACTAAAACATTTTTTTTGCGCTCAGACGGAGAAGAGGAAGAGTTGCGTTCGTCGCCATGTCTTCGAACTTGCTGTTATTTTCATCTCGGAGTCCAATCATCTTTGTTTGGGCTTCCCAGGGACGCTGTACTTGGAGATTAATGGTTACAATTTATGTTTAACTCGGTTCCCGAAAAATTATAACCCACATGTAAAACTATGTGCAGCAAATTTTGCTGAGGACAGCGAGCTTCCTCAATCTCAATCAGTTTAATGCCGGATTCGCACAAAGATTATTCTTGAAAGATGGAGCAGTTTCCTCTTTGTCTGGAGAAGGCGTTGTTTATGGACCACAACCGGTAAATGTATTTTATTATTTAAGTTGGTGCGTTTAACAGTTTCTGTAACTTATTACACAAAGGGCAACTCTGTTTAGCTTTGTTAACTAGCTATGTTGTATTTAGCTATGTTAGGGCTGTGCAAAAAAATTTAATGCAATTTTCAGGCACATCTCGTCAGTAAAAATGCTCCTGTGATTATAAGTACATCTCCAGCACGTGCTCATGACCACTTGCTTCTCAAAACAACTCCAAAACTAGCCCAATCGCGTTTCCAGGAGGGCAGCGCAAGCTCAGCTGCTGTCGAATCACAACACAGGAACCGCTGGCTGGCTGCGTATTTCTGAAGGAGGGACTTTACAGAACAAGGAAGACATCAGTCCGTTTTCATGACTGTGAAAACAGCTGTATACAGATAGGTGAATTGTCTGAAAACTACTGTTTTTTTTACACGCGAAACATGAACACATGTTATATTGCACACTGTAAACACAATCAAAGCTTCAAAAAAGCATGAAAAACCAGACCTTTAAGTTACAATTTGAACAAATTTGAGCTGATTCAAATGACTTATAATACAGAGCATTACAATCATTTAGGCTGCAAAAAATTTCTTAATAGTTGCAACAGCAAACAATGAAACATAAAAGACAATTTTCTTTCAGATATCTTCCAACTTTTTGAACCCTAGTGCCTGTATTCGGTACTGAAATCTCATAGGAGGCCTTGGACTACTTTATCTCAGTCAAGCAAGCCAGTAGCACAAATGGATCCTAGACCATGGCTCTATATAGAAAAACAATGAGTGGAAAGCTGAAGTGGTCAGATTAGGGTAATGTGTAGTGACTTGATCACAAGGTATGGTTCACAACACCCAGAAATGTACCCACCCTCTGCATGGCGGTGCACTGATAAAGAGCCTAGCATTCATTTGATTCTGGCGTGCACTCAAAATACTAACCCAACAATCTCCACTCAAGACCTTCTCCCTTTTGGCGGTTTAGTCATACAGCTCCCTGTACACATGTTTGAAGTTTGCCTTTGTAATATAGAGTTAGACAGGCTTTCAACTGGATAAAAGTGCTTTTACTCAAAATTCAGTGACTAAGGAGTCTCAGTAAATTATAATCATCACCTCTGGATCAGGATCCATAATGATGCTCCATACTGATTTCCTAGTCATATATCTTTTCAAATGCTCACTGTGGCCTATGCACTCTCAGAAAAAAGGTACAAAAGCTGTCACTGGGGTTGGACCCTTTCAAAAGTTAAATAATTTATGTAATTTATATACTCTTAAATGTGCATATTAGTAATTTAAAGCCATACTCCACCCTAAAATGAAAATGTTGTCGCTTACTCCCATGTTGTTCTAAACCCGTAAAAGCTCAGTTTGTCTTCAGAAGACAACTTAATATATTTTGGATGAAAACCTGGAGGCTTGAGACTGTCCCATTGACTGCAAGTAAATAACAGTGTCAAGGTCCATAAAAGGTATGAAAAGTCATCATCGGAATACTCCATCTGCTAGCAGACATGTAATCTGGGTTATATGAAGTGACGGGAACACTTTTTGTAAGCGAAAAAAAAAAACTAAAATAACGACTTTATTCAATAATTCCTTTGTCAACGGTCTTCGCTGTTTCACTCCATATCACTGTGCTGCCATATGCTTTTTCTGTGTCATCCGCGCCACAAGGATGCACTGTTTTATTTCAAATCAAAGCTAAATACATGCAGAAACAGTGCATGGAACATTTTTAAGCTTCCAGGATTTCATCCAAAATATCTTAAATTGTGTTCCGAAGATGAACGGAGATTTTACGGGTTTGAAACAACATGGGGGTAAATGATTAATTACAAAATGTTCATTTTGGGGTGGAGTAACCCTTTAAAGGTACACATTAGTTCCTAAATGTTACTTATTAGTACCATTTGAAAGGGTACCACTCTAGTGACAGCTTTTGTAATTTTTTTATGAGAGTGTACCATGAAATTATTAGTTGATTCATGGATTTTTTTGTTGTTGTTGTTGTTTAATTTGAACCCCCTGAGGCAGGTTTTACATGCATATTCATGTCAAATGATTGTATAGACTGATATATCTCAGAGGTTTATGCTTTGATAACAATCTCTCAACAGCAGTGAAAATCCCTCTGGCCTGTGAAAGAGGAATGGTACACTTCAAATATGTTATTAAATGTGTTTAATTTTAATAAGAAAAAGTGTGAATATTCAAGAACATTATTTTGAGTCTTCTGAAGCTTTTCTCAGTAGCTATAAGATTTTGTATATCTGTTTTTCTTTCACCTCGTTCAAAACCAGAATTCTCTATTTTCTTATAGATGTGCAAACAAGTTAACATAACATTGCACATAAAAGTACATTCAGTAACTGTGTAATGAAGATGGATTTAACAGTATAATGGTGAGGAAGGTTTTACATGCATATTCATGTCAAATAAATGTACAAACTGATGTATCTCAGATGTTTATGTTAATAAACTTCACATTGGGACATCTATGCATGATCAAAATATGAAGAAATGCACAATGGCCTAAAATATTTGAAATAGCTCAGTCCTAGCACCATCAAGCCATATTCACACACAGACACAGACACAGACACACAGACACACATACACACACACAATTCCCTCGAGTTTCACAGAATAAAGATCAGTGGAAAAGCCAAGAGATCCAGTGTGTGACTCTATAGCACTCTGATTGAAGTTGTTTATCACGACCAAGCCATCGGGAGAGGGCTCGACCAAGGAGTTTATCTGTAGCACGATTCAATTAAACACCAATGATTTCACTCATGACAAAATCTTAATCTAGACTCCTGTGTTTTCTCGATAGGGGAGCATATGTTGGTTATATGATTGCTTTCCTGCCTATCATATTTACTTTGGTCTGAGAGAACAGCAAATCTCTAACCCTCTGTCTCGCATTTCTCACTCTCTGCTAGAAAGCAATTCCGGATCCAGAAGTCAAGCACCCTGAAGCGTGTTAATACTCACATATTGAAGTCTTACAGCAGGGTTTAGATGCAGCTCCTGCCGACATGAGCACTGATAAGAGTCTCACAACACACAGTGTAAAGTTTCTGTGGCCTGTGAAAGAGGAACACCACATTTAAAAGAAGTTTTCAATCTAGAATTAATTTTAATGAAAAAAATAAAAAGTGAGTTAATGTGCATGAAAATTTATTTTGTGTCTGCTGAAAGTTTGGTTACTCAAGATATTTGCAAACATTCATTCATGAGGGGAAGATTGTAATACATGTGTAAACAAGTTAACATAAATACACACACACACACACACACACACACACACGCATGAGTGTGATTCTATCCAAATGTGAATCATTTTTAACTGTACATTGTGACAAATGATCCAGTATATTTGGAGAAACATGTCCAAATATTGGGCCATTCTGTCAGAAAAGGTTAAACGTTACCCACTTGAATTTGATTTACACATCAATGCAATTTAATGGTTCAATAGACTTGTATTGTGGTCTGCTGTATAGATAGAGAGGCAGTTACAGATATACCTCTGTCTCACAAGGCCAAATTCATACCTCACTTGTGTTTTCTCTCATGTGCTGCTGACCTCTGGGCAGATGAAGCTGAAGGAAGTTAAGGTCAGATGGGGTCAAATGCTAGTCCTCCTGATGAATTCCACTACAGGACAGTGATATCACTGTCAGATTATTCATCATGCTGCCAACGAAAGAGAGGCCTATTGAAAATAAGATCTAAAATACCTTATTACAGAGATAATCAGTGCATTTACACTACCTTTCAAATGTTTGGGCATTGGTAAGAAGTATATTATGCTCACCAACACTGCAATTCGGCAAAGCTGAATTTGTAAAACCCAACTTTATAAATGGATATAAATTCAAGAAATATGATTTATTTGTTTCAATAAAGATGTATTTAAATACTGCATGTGTGTAATTGTATCTCTTGCATCTCTACGACAATATGTGAATGTTTTTTGGTGCAGACTTATTCACGTATTAGTGAGATATACAGAATTGATCTTTACAATTAATGATGTCAACTGGATGCCAGATGTAGACTCTCATGCCCTGATTTCCTGGATATTTCGTTTTCCAATTCAGCCTAAATCTGGACACTTGGTAACTCAATGTGAGTATGTGTGTGTGTGTGTGTGTGTGTGTATGTGTGTGTGTGAGAGAGAGAGAGAGAGAGAGAGAGAGAGAGAGAGAGAGAGCGTGTGAGCTGTGTGGATAAGGGAAGAGAAAATGTGGAAATAAATAATATGGATTAGGTTCTGTGGAAACCTCATGTTTGTCCACGGCCGAATGAGTTTTTATCCTCTCTCTCTCTCTCTCTCTCTCTCTCTCAGTATGATAATACTTTTGTCAGGGCTCATGACCTAGCTGCTACAAAGACGCGAAAATTACATCATTTGCAAATGTGTTTTTTTTTTTTTATTTCACGACTGCATAATTGTCCAAATGAAAGGAGATTACCTCTCTAACCGTCTATAAACAGTAATACCACAGTAGAGGGGGAAGCAGGGAAGGAGGGAATGATAATTTGCCAAAAAACCCAAAGCATGGAAGCATGTACTCAACCCAGGGTCCAGGTTATTCTGAGGGAGCCAATCTTTGATCAGCCAAGCTGAAATGGCCAAGATAAGTAGGAGCTACAACTCACGCCGGGACCCACACACCCGTCTGTTATTGCGATTTCCTCTCTGGTTTCTCAAGAGCGGTAAATAGCTGCTTCACTCAACCCCCTTGCACCATTTCCCCTACCTTCAGCGAGCACCTTCACCTCGCCAACCCCTCCCTTATCTCCTCCCCACTTTTTCTGGAGATCTCTGTCACTTTAATCCAGCCAGTCTGTGGCTGGTTAACAAGGAAATCCTGTGTCAATTATCACCAGGCACTTCCTGCTGAGAGAGCAATGGCGAATCAAAGTGGTCTGAGAGTCTTTCACACCAAAGGGAAGCAGCAGGCCTAATTAAATGTACCCTGTGTCCTGCCAGCAACCCATAGCCCTAACTACAGATAGTTTGCCCCTCGATAACCCCCACCTCTCACCATGTGATTGTTTTGATTAGGTGGAGTTGGCTGTTCGGGTTTCCCCATGGGCTTTTAAGGAGGGTGATATTAGACTTAGGCAAATTGATGGATGAATATTTAGATGTTGAGGTGGCATGTGTGAAAAGGAAATCAGGACAATTTGTCCCAGTGATATGGATGGTGACAGAGAGGAGGGGGCAACATGCTTGACTCGTTCTGCCATTTTTTAGGCCATTACATCAGCTCACCTCCTCACACTTTGATGTGGGACTTTTGTAAATGGTGGTTGTATTGATCTAAAGTGACTGGAATCATCATTTCTATTGTCGTCACTCATCCTTCCTTTTTTTTTTTATGCACTGGTCAGTTTTGCCCTATTTGCCTTTTATAACATGTTGATTAATGGAAAGAAAACATCCAAATGACACTTTTAAGTTAAGTTTAATTTGCATTTGTTTCACGAGTTCACGGTTACATATAATTAGCTGAGGTATGGTATGCGTATTTGGCGTGCTGTCCAGGGAAGGGGCTCCGAAGGGTACCACCCCCCCCCCCCCCCATCTAATTATAAAGTGAACTCGAAGTGAGGAAATGGGGCGGAGGAGGGATGCTGAATAACCATCAATGGATAGATTTAAGTCAACGATATTAATACTGTGGTATTGATTACTAGATTGTGGTCCACCTGTGTTGATTGGATAAGTATCTGACGCACTCCTCCCGAACCTTGTTAACGAGAACATCATATATTTCACTTACCATCTCTTAAGGTGTTTTCTCAAAGTGGATTTTTCCTTATGCACCTTTCTATACTTCAATAACACTTACATTCACCAAACTTTAAAGTTCTATTCCAATCCACATTTGGAAGGTTTTTACATAGAATTTTCTTTTTTCTTTTTTTTTTTTTTAGTATAGGCCTACACCATTTTATATAGGCCTACACCATTTTATACAGATTAAAACTTGGGGATTTTTTTTTTCTGGCATTGCAAATTTTTTAGAGTCAAAGGGAGAAATGCATAAAATTAGCTTGTGCTGTTTTAGTGCCTGATTCAGTTATTCAAATCATATAATGATTATCTTTAAATATCTTTGCTGAGACTGTTTTTTTTAAATATAAAAATTAAACTATTCAATACAAAACGTTTAGATATATGACTTATAATATTCTTCTACAAAATAAATTTTCATATCATCGTGTAGTGAATTACTGCTGATATGATCACTACAAAATAACAGCTCAATTAAATTTGCAACATAACAGAAGTAGTGACAGATCTTTTTTTCCATATTGTGATGGATATCCAAGTTCAATGGATTATAGAAACATGTAGGGAAAGGACTCGGTTGAATGTATGGTTGTTGACTGGATGGAGGCAGATCTCAGTGTGAGCTTGCAGAGGATTGTAAGAAAGATGCTGGGTTTAAGTAGACAAAACTACCAGTTGTTTCACCAGAAGAACAAGTTATGACATTTTGATAAAAAAATACTGGTTTAGGTCAAATTTTAAATAAATAAACAAATCATAGTAAAACAGAAACAACAACAATGTATATATATATATATATATATATATATATATATATATATATATATATATATATATTATACATTTCACAGAGGTTTGTGAATAAGACACCATCAGTGTCTAACTTAGATAGAAATACTTTATAAACATTTTTGGTTAAATTGGTGCTAAAACTGAATAAAGCTCAGGTTCCTATTCTGAAATATTATATATCACTGGTGGTACTATTCAGTGAATTTACCAAACAATTTTCTAAATATAAATACTTCATGATTTACTTTAAGACTACCAAGGACTTTTCTTTGAAGCATAAAAAGCCAGTAAATAATATCTGGATTTGTGTGTATATAAATATGCCTCTGGCAGTATATTTCTCCAATATGCAGAAAATAGGAATTCTTAGATACGTTTCAAGTGGCTGTTTATGAACCTTTGACTTCAGGTTCAAATCTCTATTTATCATCCTATCAGTCTGAGGGGTCAGAATGTGTCCCACTGCCTTTACTTGTAGCAGCCGCTTCAATGAAGACTGTCATTTGCAGAAATAGAGTCGGCTGCATAATGTCAGATTACGCTGTCCCCCTCGTGTCACCACTCGAAAAGCTCTATTTATGACTCCATGAATCTATTTATGAGCCCATCTGAAAGTTTAAACTGTTGAAATGAATCATTTAAATGGTGCCAACATCTTGACCCGATAGAAGGCAAAGCGGGAACTGTATCTCCAATGCAGCTGAACCATCAGAAGTGTTGGAGTTGAAATTGAAAACTGTAAAAGAAGGCTTATATCCGCATTCTCGCAATGTATAACTTGTTCAAGAAGTACTTGGCCCATGTTCCCAAGATACATTTTCCATAAATGAATCGAGCTCTAAAAATTCAGACGTGCTTGCAACTTTTATGATCCAAACAGTGATAGCAAGTGTGAAAAATACCACATACAGTACTTATATAAATATATAAAAAGGATAGAAGTGCTCACACATTTCTCTCAGTATATTCACAATTCCATATTCTGTCTTCTCCTCACTGTCTACCTCATCCACCTTTTATATTTCCATATGGAGAAGCAGAGACAGGAGGGTGGGAAAAACCAATTTACCCACAGAGCGACATCATCTGCCGGGGCGTTTATCTCTGACACACCACCCCTCAGTCCACTGTTGACAGTACATGATATTCCATTAATCTGCCTAATGAAAATTTAACCAGTGTTATAAACAAATAATTGGCCATTATCCTCTCAAAGATCCCGAATAAATTACTTGGGCCTTTCTTTTTCCCCGCTGCCCAGGAGGAGGAGGGAGAGAGAGCTTTAGAGAGTGAGATGCGGAGAGAGAGAGACGGCCTTCCTGATTGATGTCGGAATAAACGCGTAGGGTTCCCTCCGCCGCTGCGAGTGGGCTTCGGCTAAGCCTGTGATTGACTTAATGAGAGTCTTTGGGGTGAGTAAATGTTCCAAATTGCTCAGTCATTAGCTTTTGCGCGGCTGTCTGAAGATACCCCCGATCTGCTGCACTGGGTCGACTCCTCTTGTACCATTCTGCCTGCAATTACATTTTCATTTAGAGCAAACCTCTGAAGTCCGATAGCCAGGCCCCCTTTTCATTATGCTGGCCTCCTTTTTCTTTTTTTATCTTAATGGTGTGAAATGTCTCTTCATTTAGACCAATTAAAGTTGAAAAATACGCCACTGTAATGAATTATCATACAAATTATTTACTTAATGCTACAATCTCGCTCACTCTCTCACTTTCACGTCTTCTCATCTTGTCCTGCGCTTCTCATCAGGGATGCAGGGTGTGGATGGAGAGAGGGAAGGAAAGAGAGGACAGCGATAAGAGAGAAGTGCATTTGGCCTGCTGAGACCACATTAACGTCTCTCTGCCTTTTAGTGAATGCTCTTTGCAGCCTATGCGGCGAAGCTGTGTTTAAGGACAAAGTGGAATCCAGAGTCGATGAATATTACTCTATCATTCGAGAGCTGATGAGGACGAGGCATCCTATGAGCTAGGGAATATGAGGACATTAAAACTCATTTCAGGAATTTGATTTCAGTGCTCAACTAACCTCCTTTAATTAAGAAGCTTATGCTTTTAAATTAACTCCACTTGATTGATGGAGACAGACGTTTGCTGTCGGAGGCAGGGGAGAGGATATTCCTATATCTTCGGAGGCTGTCGGGTGTATGCAAACACTGTGACAGTTTGAGACTATTACAGTCTCCACATCACATACTGCGGGATTGCACTTTTTCCCTGTCCTTATATCGTCTTCGTCATTTCAGCTTGATGCTGTTTTGAAACTGATCTGTTTGCGGTCTAAAAGACCCAAAGGCCTATTGAATAACATTAAGTAGGGCTGGGCGATATTACGAAATATATCGTCTGGACGATAGAAAATGTCTATCGTTTTATATAAGGCTCTATCGTTTATGCTACGATAAGGCGTTTACGACAGAATTTTACGTCAAGATGCACCTCACGCAACGGCATGCCCATGCACGCTGCAATACATAAACAAACATGGAGGAAGACGGTAGTAGACGCGGTTTAGACCAGGGTAATTCTCAACAAGATGACCAGCCAACCCAAATTGAGGAGCTTGTACCTAAGAGGGGCGACTTCTGTTACATGGACGCCTAAAACGGATGAAAAAGTTGAAATGTTTTTAACTCGATGCGGTGCGGACACGCCTGGAAAAAACGGGCGCGTCGCACCACGTTTCCATTATGACCGCGCATACCGCGCGCCTACATTGGAAATAACGAACTTGAGCGCGCAAAATACGAAATATGTGAACGGCTCCACAGGCTTTTACCCGTGGCACACCATATAGTCATAGCTCCCGCAGATGGAAGGAGATCACTTCTGCTGTTGCCAAGCATATCTACACGGTCGAAAATAGCGGGTTGAAATATTTTAATTACAGGTGTTAACATGACCAACAGTCTTGCTTGAAAAAAAGGTTCTAAATAAAATAAATATTTAGTCCATACTACCTTTATTTGTTTTGTATATCATTTCAAACTGCATTTCCACATTGCAATTTTATATAGACTATTCATAAACTGAATTAACAGAAAAATTGCTATATCGTTACGTATATTGTTATCGGGATATCAAATGAGCTATATCGGGATATCAAATTTTGGGCATATCGCCCAGCACTAACTTTAAGTATATGAGGTTGATACTTGAAGACCTTTCCTAATCTATTAAAATTGAGAAACAAAAATGTAACATGATAATGCACTACAATCGACATTGACTAAAAAGCTACATCTTTATGGGCTGTTGAATGAATGCAGTTTTTAAAGTTCATATTCACACCATAAGAAAATTCTTCTACTTGATCCAACCCTTACAATTATTTTTGTTGGTGAATCCCAATGTACAGTATTCAGGGTGTTTCAGTGTTGTTAAATCATATTTTTGGACTTTGGAATCAATCCATTTACAGTCACTTTCAATAAAAAGTGTGACACTTCAATAATGTCTGCCTACTGAGTTTTGTCAGAGTAACCCATTAAAAGAAGTACATTTTATCATTTCTATCCTGTTTTTACACATACATTACTGGAATCTTAGAGTGAGCTTCATCTTTTATAATTATAATTCTCTGTTCATCACAATTCATAATGTCTGACATACAGTAATTATGAATTATAAACGAGTTATATTCTTTTATTTTTCTGAATCCAGTTTGATTCAAATCACCAGGCACCTAGCCCGACTACATCAGACTTCGCTCTTCCGTTCAATTTCAGTTCGCTTCTATACACAGTCTGAGATAGCAAACCAACTCCCAGTTTTACTCTGGTTCCGCTACAACTGGCCAATCGACGAACAGAGGGCGGGCTAAAAGCCATGACGTAGATGCTAAGCGCCAAGTTTAAGATTGTAGTTTAGATTAGGGAAATCCAAAACGACAGCGGACATGGAGACATGGGATGCTATTCGCTCTGTTGTGGAGAATAATCCCGGCATTTGCCAATTGAAGCCCGAACAAGAAGAGTGTTTGTTTCACATTTTGTATGGAGGTGATGTTGTGGCCCTACTCCCGACAGGTTTTGGGAAAAGTTTAATTTATCAACTGTTACCAATCTTTAGCAAGAAACTGAGGAGGCCAAAGTCCGGCAAAGCAATAATTGTGACTGTGTCCCCCTTGATTGCTCTCATGCAGGATCAGGTTGAGGAAGCAGCAAAACTCGCTCGATGGTTTGGTTTTCGCCGCATTCCTGTGTTTACTGAAGAAGTTCAAGGCGGCTGAACCGGCGCATAACACACGTCATAACCAAACGTTATGTGATTGGCTTACAGGTACACCAATGATTTTAAACTTTAGACAAGTGCACCCCCACGAGGAAGTAAACGCCTGTCAATTATGCCCTTCCAGACTCTGTCTACGAAGCAAAGCGAAGTAGCAGAGTTTGGTATTACCAGGCTACTGGGAACCACTGATTGAGCTGAAATGGCTTGTCACCATGGTGACAGCAGCTTCTGTGCCATGCCAAGCCTCTGTATACTGGGGGGTTTAGGAAGGATGCCACCAGCGTTTCCCCATTAAACCCTAAATACTCCCATTCGACAGCTTAGAACTTTATTCCAAACAAACTGCCTACCTCATTTTATTTACACACTGACACATATAATACGTGACTGAGGTTCTCTGGGCTATCAAATAATAATTAAAAAAAAAATATATATATATAACAAACTTGGCAAGTGGCACATCACAAATTTTACACGAGGTGTCAAGTCGTTATTAGCCCTTCTGGGCAATAACTTTAAGTGCTGGGTGATTTGCACTAATCGCTATGAAATCAGCCACAGTGCTAAAGTGCCACTTCCTCCACTGCTTCTGCATGGCGTCTGTTCAGCATCAGCCTGTATTCATTCTGACAGCTTATATTACAAATGCCAGATCACTCCAGCAGTGAACACCCAAAAGGGGTACCATTGCTCCACTGTTAAAAACAAATCACCCAATAGGGAAGAAAAATCTAAACTCAGATCTCTTTAACATTTCAAAAATTTCTCCTACACAGAAATTTGTTAACTTTGAGATCAAACGGAGATTTTTGCTTGAGTCTCCTGCTTCTCAAATTTGTCTCCTGAGACAAAAACTCTCACACTCTCACTTTTGACTGTATAGTTAGAAGAGATCTCATCATCATCACACACTGTGCTCAGATTTTTCTTCTTGGCTAGAGACCCTGGATCTCTCACATTTGTGTCTTCCAATGTTTCAAAAAAGATCAAGATCAACAACATCACACACTGTGCACCCGGTGCTCAGATTTTCTCCTTAGCTAGAGACACTGGATCTCTCACATTAGACTCTTTTAAATCTTTAGAAAAGATCTTAACAACATCACACACTGTGCTTAGATTTTTCTCCTCGGGAGCTCTCACATTAGTCTCCTTTGCCTCATTAATCTCTAAACAACTTTACAAAGTGTGCAAGTGTCAAATGTCTCAACATGAGCTCAAACATTTCTATCATATAATATGTATGAATAATCAAATTAATAATCAAGACAGAGTCATAAACCATTTATTTGCCTAAGTATCCTGAGTGTGGAATAAACCTGTCAGAGCCATAGACTTGTGGGCAGCACATCCATGTGAAGTCACAGTTATGTGGAGCTTAAAATATGACAAAACTGTTTGAATTTGAATTGTGTACATTTTAATTATTGATGTGTAATGTAACAAAATGTAAAAAAAAAGAAAAAAAAAGAATATTATGTAGCATTTAACATAGTTTTATTTTTCTTTTTTTCTTTTTTACTTTAAAACAATTTAATTTACTGTCTGCATCACGTGCAATACAGTCTGGTAGCCTATGCCTATGGTTAATATAAGAATTTAATAATATCAAAATTTCTATTATAATTGATATAATAATTTCTTAATTCAAAATATTAATAAATACATCTCGATAATCGCAGGTTGCTATGGTAACGCAGGTTTGTTTATGCATTAAAGGGATAGCATTACTTTGACAAAATTATCTTATGGCCACAACATATATATATACTGTATATATATATACTATATGTTCCCACAAGTTAATATGTAGTGGCCATGACAAAACTAAGTGAACTGGACATGTCCTCTCCTGGTCACCGTATTAATTGGCCAAAAAACTTTGTTTGGCTTTTCAGAAATCATCTACTCTTCACTGTGGATAATCTCTGACCTACTTTCTGTGCGATTTGAATTTCTGCATCTTGAATTTTAGAATATTTAATTTGATGTTTTGAAAATTTTTCTACTTGAAAACTTGTTATTTATAAATACTGGAAATTTGCAGTCTAAGAATTCAGAACAAAAACTGTTTGACAACATGTCTATAAAACTCTGTCATACAAATTTTATAAATAAATTGTGTTAAAAATTTCAAATGTTCAATATTCAAGTAAAAAAACTAAACAAAAAAAAACCATTCTATTCTATGTTAAATGCCACCTAATATTCAGTTGTGTTAAATGACACTTGGCAATTATTCAAATTTACATAATTCCAATTTAAATAGTTTTGTCATATTTTAAGCCCCATTCAGCTAAAGGTACTTGCCTGCTTCTGTTCCCTTCTCTCCTGTCCAGTAGTTTCCTGTCTCTGCTCCTACTGTCCTGATCATTAAAGGTGAAAAACCCAAATGTAATCAAGAAAAAAAAAAAGAAAGAAAAGAGCAAACTCTGAGCAGTAAAAGAGTTTTATAATGGGGTCTTGAAAGAGATCTTCCACGTTTATCACAGTCCATTCTTATTTTGTACTCCTTTCTCTCAGATATTTCTCATGTCTCAGTTGTGTCTACTTTTATTTCTCCTAAGGAACGCTGATACTAAAATGAGAAATACATGAGAATCAGAACTAAGCCTCCTGAGTTTGGAAAGAGCAAACTCTGAGCATTAAAATATTCCTATAATGGAGGCTTGATAGAGATTGCAGAAAGAGAGTAAAGTGATATTCTATGTTTCTTCCACCAAATTCTCAGTATTGACTCTTTTTTTCTCAAATAATTCTCAAGAACAAATAAAGACATAAAGGTTTAGGGCCGGGTTTCCTTGTAACGAAGAGCGTTTGCTATGAGTAATTTTACGAATGTTCTTTATTGTTTCACGTGCGTTTCCCAAAATGCACTTAACACATTCGTACGTAGCCACGCTTTAAGTGCTACTTAGGAGTCGCTATCAGTTCGTCAAGTGCTGAAATTTCACCTTTTAGAATGGCTCGCAATTGTAGTAGGCTACACGCTCATTTATTTAAATGTTAACCTAATGCTGCATTCCAGAAAGCTTGAATATAATATATGTAATATAATATAATATAATATTTATAAGTATAATTGTAGAGACTTTATTTCCAGGTGTATATCAGTAAGTCAATAACAGGTTTTCGTTTTCTTTTCTTTTTTGTTTATCCCTGTTTTTCCCAGTCTTTGAAGCATGTTTCCTACATTGGTGACCACGTAAATCTGTCTTCTCACGATACATTTATGGCTTTATGATTACTCCAGAGCACTCTTAGATCTACGATGATTTTCAAGTGCTACTTAAGTTACGATGATTTTGTGAAATATTAAGATCAGTCGTACGATAATTTTTCCGAACTTCTTAGGCTTACAAAGCTTTTGGGAAACGTAGCCTACAATGACATGAGTAAATGATGACAGAATTTTGTCACTTTAAACTTTTACTTTATCACTTTAAAAGACAAACAGTCGATTCAGGATTGCCAAAAATTTCAAGATTAGTCTAATCTAGAAGAATATGGAACCAAATAGTGTTCCATTGATCTGGTTAAACTGCGCTTGACTAGGTAAATGGAGTTTTGTCGTTGGTGTCTAAACGGGATTCTGTGAAGTTGCCAGTAATCAGGGCTAAGTCCCACCTAAACACTGTGTAATTAAATTGTTGACATGCATAATTGCTCACCAATTAGAATCCTTGTGCACTTGACTCTGCTTTCAGGGTCACTCGGTAGGGTGGCTAGCCTCCAGTCAAGCAGACGCATATTTGCACACTACTGCACCGAGCTGCCTGCGAGGGGTCTCGATAGCAATGCACATAAAGCAAGGCTGGATGCTGTCTGCAGCAGATGTATGCTAATTGTTAGCTGAGTGTGGACAACTGATCCAAAAGCAAACATCAGTCACAGCGATGAACAAACACAATGCTAGCTGTCTAAGAAGCATGCTAAGATTGCCTTCACCGCTGTCATTCATATTAAAGAGTGGTTAGGCTTTATCTGGGACTGTCTGCTCAGATTAGAATTACTTTATGGTGGAGGTTTTGCTAATAACCCATGCAACAAGCCCAGATTTGTCATTCTTTGCCTTAAAGTCATCATGAAATGAAAATTCACTCTATCTAGCATTGTATTGTAAATTATTTATTCATGCATATGCTTTTTTTGACCATGCAATTGTTATTTAAAATGTCATAACTGAATCTTTCAGTGAAAACGACTTCTCTCTGGTGACATATGCAAGGCTTGTCCAATCATTTAGTCCGCTTAAACCCCACCCACATCTCAACATCCTATCAACAACTGACAATACAAACCAAGTTCCTGGCCTACATTAAAAAAAAAAAAAAAAAAAAAAATTCTTTATTTTATAATCAGTTACTTTAGGATATACTTCACAATACAATAGAAAAGTTCTGTCACTACTTCTTTTTCATCACAACTTTTAAGTATATTCATACTGTATTATATAATAACCTCCCAGAAGAGCTTCCTGAATACTGATACATGATTTGTCTCGACATGAGTTTGAATCGTAGAATTACGTAATTTTGTTTGGCAGATCACATCAGAATTAAAAGCTATTGTAAACCTGTGTGATCAAATTACTCCCCTGCAATTTTAAAACAATGCTTTTGTTTTTCCCTTGCTAATGAGCAAGCTCAACTCCAAAATCAATTTAAAAGTCTGCCATAGCCTTTGAATAAAGAAGAGTAGAACCATTAATTAAAAGTGGAACAGGTTCTTATTTTAGTGGAAAGTGGAAAAATCGTGAGCCTTTGTTGAGGAAAGCCCAGGAGCCAGGCTTTCATTAGCCTACATGCATGGCAGAAGCAATTCATCAACCATAATTTTCTCTCAATGGGGAAAAAAGAAGGGGATGAACCTCAGTACGCTATTTATGGTGTTTTACGGAAGTGGGAAAACAGTAATGTGATTAACAGTTATCTACAACATGTTTGAAATGGCCCCTCCTGCAAGTGTTTGGGTCTAGATTAAAAAATATACTGCAGCAGAAAAAGAGAGGAAAAGCGAGAGGGAGGGAGATAGGTTGATATGAAAATCTGCTTTGCTGTGCGACACTGAAGCACATTGATGGAGATTTTCTTTCTCGCTTTTTAGCCGAATTCTGTGTCGCATTAAAAAGAGGATTTTTTTTCTTTGCACCCCATCCACCCCCTTCTCTAAATATCAGTATTTAAATGTGTCTGTCCCTCAATGAAGGCTCGACAAGCAGAGTGTCTGCCTTTGTCCTGTGCGAGAGTATCTCCACAACATATGAACTGCTTTTAGGATTAGCCGAGTGCAGATTTATTTAATGCAACCTCGTGGAGTATTGTTGAAAATCTATTTTGGGAAACGCAGGGCTTGCCAAGCTCTAAGCCTGGTAATATATGCCTGCTACAGTTTAAGAGACTAGGTTCAGGCACCCTCTTTATGCTGGGATCATATGGTTCATGCATACTCATTCAATATGAAAATGATAGGACACTATGCGGAATATCCCCATTAATACAATCCCTCCAGTCATTTGTTTGTCCAGCCTGTTTAAATATTTGCTATTCTGAAAATGTTTGAGATATTCAATTGATACGATACTGTGCATGCGTATGAGTGGTGTGTTTAAGAGACATGGCTGTATGACTAACAATGGAGGAGAAAATGTGATGAAAAACAAAAGCCAAATTGCTTTACAAAAAATGTGACATTTGAAGCAAGATGTTCAATATTTTGCATGTAAGTATATGAAAATATAATGTAATTTATTATAAATGTGTTTAAAATAATTAGATCAGTTCACCATATAAACATCTTATTGTACATATAATATAATATTGTTATAGCCTTTTTCTTCTTCACAATATATGGTTTTGATTTTTAATTGATCTAATTTGGACTCAAATCTACCCTGAAAAGACAAAATATATACAGACACTATAGGACCAAACACAAAATTTGAAGAAAAACCCCAACAAAACTATTCCCTCAACTACATCTCCCATGAAGCCTCGGGATAAAGCTTTGGGGCCATTCTCCACACAGTGTAATGTGGGCATGGTGACAGGCGAGCAGACAATAGAGGGGAGCCAGGGGGAGTGCAGGCAAAGGGAAGAGAGCGTCAGACAAAGGGGGAGGACATGGGCTTTGCAAGGAAGACACGCTAAACCCGACGGCTTTATCAGAAGTGTGAAAGACAGGGGCCAGACTTCAAACATGATTTTCCTCAGCGTGACAAAAGCACTCTTCAAACATAGCCTACCTCTCTCTCTCCGAGAGGATACAGCTGATGTAGAGAGCTACACATTAGCAATACATTAACTGTTGTGATTGACATCACACTTGAAACCAGTGCAAAAAGTAGAGTGAAACCTTCATGGTACACATTTGCTCATTTTAAAATGAGCAATTTAAATACACTGTATAATTGTAAAATCTATGTCCACCATGTTAAAGGGGTAGATCACAACAAAAATTTGAATTCTATCAGTATTCACTCACCTTCATGTCGTTCCAAAACTATACAATCTTATTATTTCTGCTGAATAAATATATTATTTTGGGCTTTCATTGCAATGTCAAATAAATAAATAAATGACAATTAAAAATCGTCCTATTTGTTCCGGAAAATAAAGTCATAAAGGTTTAGAACAAAATGAGTGTGAGAAAATAAGAGAATTTGTCATACTTCAGTTAACTATTGACTATGACTTTTGCTTCAATAAACTCCTAATTTTCTGCTTAATTTTAGTTATGATAGTTGTTAAGTATAGGTATATGGTATAGGTTTAAAGGTTAAAGGTTAAAATATGGTCATACAGAATAAGGCATTAATATGCGCTTTGTAAGGACTGATAAACATCTAATGTGTGAGTATTATGTATGCTAATAAGCAACTACTGTAGTTAATAATAGTGAGAATTTGTCCCTAAACTGGTCCCTAAGTACTACCAAGAATAAAAAATGTTGAGCCCTTCACCAAAAAAAAAAAAAAAAAAAAAAATTCTGGTATATAAATATTTTCCTGCACGAACATCACTAACAACTAACAACATCTTTCCCAAGATTTCTGCCTGGCTGCATAGTTCTCAGACTCATGGGGGGAAAATAAGTTCAAATATTTCTTCTGTGCTACTCATTACTATACCAAACACAAGGTATTCAACAAGCAATTTCCATGATCATCAGTACCTCATCCTTAAAAACAAGTGCTCTAAGCGTCCCACATTATATTAGCTTTAATTCTACAGACTTCAAGGGGAGCTCTAGGCTTGTCAAAATATCTACTCTCTGGCTAGGAAGCACACAAAGTTCAATCAATTAGTCTGTGATTATTATTACTACTGTTGTTATTACTATTCCCACTAGCCAGACTGCTATGATAACCCCAGACACAGCCTATAATACTAATCCTCACTCTCTCTATGACCCTAACCTCTACACCTTTTAATCAAAATCAAATTTTATGGAGAGGGGCAAAATATTGACATGTTATTTCTTGATGTGTTCAGCGAGAGAATCATGGGCAATGTTCTGGGAATGGACACTTTTTTTGTCTAATGAAGCTTTCTCTCTCTTGTTTCACTTAATTTTTTTCTCCTTTTGTATCATTTTTCCTGTACTGCAGCATCTGTAGTCACAAGGCCATTAGGGATGGAGCAAATGAGAAGAATAAAGAGAGCCGCTTAAGATGGGCTGTTTTGGGTGTGTGGCTCAATGTTTAATTAGAATCGGTCATGTACACTGCCATCTATAAAGAGCTGTTTAGCATTGTGTAGCTCTCAATACTTAAACTTGGTATGAAATCCAATATTACTATTAAAAAGAAACAGAAAGGGAAATGCTGGGTTTTACCACAGCTGAAGCAGACAAAGCAGTGGACTGTTGTCTTGTCATTCTGATTTAATATTTGACCCATTTTTTTTGCTTAAAATAAAGTTTGTGGACAATAATTCAAATGTAGACAATAAATTTAGACCAGGCGCCATGATAAAGACAGAAGCAAGAAGCACCCTGGTGAGCAAACACAACAGAGAAGAGAAGGATATTTCCTATGCAAAGCTCACACACAATGTCATGTGTGATAGCAAACAAGGCTCACCAAGTCACATGCGGAGTGGGGGTCTGGACAGCAGGGGGGTTGTGCCGAATCGAGGTCGACCGGGCTGTATCTTGCTCCAATTGGAACTCCTCGCTTTGATACGGTTGATCCTGGATCTCAGAGTATTCCGGGTGACACAAAGCAGAGTGAGGCTTTGGGGTAATCTCATTACAAAACTTACCAATGGATGAAAAAAAAATGAGGAGATAGAGAAAGGGAAAAACCTCACAAACCACACCATGCCAAAGCGGTGGTTCACAGTGGCAGGTGTAATGTTACCAAATTAGCCTCTAAATGGTAAAAAGGAGATTATTGCATATACCCCAGCTAGCAAGAGCTTGGAGTGCCCAGAGGCAGTCCAAATTAGAGGCGCTGAGGACTCCCTGAGGGCTTTGGCCTAGGGCAGACACACAGGCTGACGGATGAACGGAGGGCTAAAGGAATCCTGTGAGAACAGTTTGACGGTTTTAATTTAACTTATAACTCGTCAAGATAGATAGCAAGACAAAATTAAATATATTTAACTATCAACTTCATTTTAGATGTAAAATTGACAAAATATTTAAGAATTTTAATGTATTAATAGCTTTTTTATTGGCAATGTGTGAACAGCATTCAATAGAACTTTGTGACCTTTATGCATGCTCCCGAGAGCTTTTCACAAGGAATGTATGCTTACAATGTTAAGGATAGTGCTAAAAGAGCCATTCTGTACTGTAACATCAAAGTGTAAAGAAAGGGGATTAATCCAAACTATAGTCTCACAAAGCCAGATCTAGACTGTAGTCTCATATATACGTCATAATCTCATAACAATTTAATTTTAATGACCTTATTTGTTGACATCAGCTCGTGCAAACACATCCATATCAGATGCTTTCTTAACTGCTGCTTTCTCACCGCTTTCATTTTTGTTGTGTGTTTATTTTGTTATTGAAAATAAAGTGCCCAGCACATATTTACACAATTAGTAAAATTATCTAAATGTCACTCTCAGTAGCATGTGTGGCATCTGGATGTTCGTTAACAGTAAATTTGTGCAAAAGTATTTCCATTTTATCAATTTTTTCTAGACGAAGAATGAAAAAAAAGGTAGCTGAATTACATTCGGTCTGTTTCACGCCAGTACATTAAAGGAGTATGAGCAGTTCACTTAATAGCCACCAGTGTCACTAATAATAAGGCTTTCTGTATTCTACATATAGTTAAATAAAATAATTAAGACTTAATAAGATTCAGTAATTTTTTTTTTAAGTCTTCAGTGTCTCATGAACCTTCAGAAATCATTCCAATATGATGGTTTGGTGCATAAGAATGTTTTTTTCTTATTATCAATGTTTAAAACCATTTTGCTTATTAATATTCTTATGGAAACTGTGATACCATTCACAAAATAAGACAAATAAGATTTTAAAAAGAAAAAAAGAAGATATAAATCAATATTTAGCAAGGACCAATTAAATTGATCAAAATACATTTAACAATAATGACGTAATGTTACACAAAAGTTTCTATTTCAAACAAATGCAGCTCCTTTGAACTTTCTGTTCATAATAGAATCATAAAAAAATCACAGTTTCCTCAAAAATATTAAGCAGCAAAAACATGATTGGGACCATGATTAGAACCACAAGAACCATTATTAATAACTGAGCACCAAATCAGAATATTAGAATCATTTCTAAAGGATCAAGTGACACTGAAGACTACAGTAATGGCTGCTTTATTTTTTCTGAGATAACTGGGGTCTTTTCTTGGAGAAACATCTAAAAAGCAGAAAAATCGCTCCATTTATGCTTAGTGCTGCCTATAAGAAATAATTGAGATATTAAAGAGCTTTTATGATATCTATGATTTTTCTTTCCTGTCAGGTGAAAAATGATTACAATCCACAGGGCCAATAATACACTTTTAAGTCTGGGGAGATCAAACTCTCATACTCACTTTTTCCAAGCTTAAACCCATGTGGTCTTAAATTACAGCACCCTGCAAATCAACAACTGTTGTTACTCATGCTGTTGGGCCGAAGATGACACTGCTGGAGGTACATTCCCCACCACTGGCAAATGATTCTGTCAGCTACCACTTAAGACTGCTTTCTATGTTCTTCTCATAAAAATGGTGCATAGAAGATGTGATGGAGTGTGCATGATCTAGGGAGCCTGAACCCGAAGTCGTCTAATCTCTGGCTGGATTAGTGTGGCAGATTGTTGCCATATGTGGTACGGTGTTCTGCTTCCACCATGACAATGATCAAGTGCGGTGTGCAGAGTTTTCGTCTCTTAGAGCGACTTAAGTGTTATTACTGGAGTTTAAAACCCTCCTAAAAGGGCTTCCATGAATAAAAACGGGAGAAAATGACTACTGAGCTGTCTGGAAAATGTGGCAATGGGGCACTGGATTTAACATATTCATCCAAAACAGATAAACCAGAGGCTACAAGTGAAAGGTCCAGGTCTTGTTTAACATTTAAGAGGGAGAAGGATGAAGGATATTCTTTGGTTGCTACTCTTTTTTTCCCTCTCAGACACACCAAGGCTTCAGCTCTTTGATACATAAAGTTGTGTAACAAATGAGCCGTGTTGCCTTGTACTGGTTGACCACACCAGGCTAGAGGAACCACTTGGAGAAGGACCTCAACATGTGGCAGCAATAAGATGAAGAGAAGAGACATGTGGGAGACAGAGCATTCCTGCCAAGCTCATTAAAGCTGAAAACACTCATCCCACAAACACTGTAGCCCTCTCATGCATGGGGTGACGAAACATGTGTCTTTATTTTCCCACTAAGGCTATGATAGTTGCGACTGGAGTGTCAACTGAGGAATCTGCACTCTGTAGAAAAAGTTGCCAGGTTGCCTTGACACTTATTTCTTATTTCTATAACAGTATTACATTCCTCATTTTCTTAAAACAAATTCAAAAATAAAATCTCAGAAAACAAATCTAGTCACGTTGAGCCATTAAGAAAGTGAGCGGGCTAAATCGGTAAAACTTAAATTACTCAGTATTTTTGATGAAAATTTATAGATACAGTACATTATTTAAGTAACAACTTCAAATATATTTTTCTCAAGATGTTGTATAATAAATTATATTTAAATAAATAAAAAACCTGAGGGGACAAAATTTGATGAGGAATGTTAATTTCAGTTAATTACAACGTTAAACCCTACAATGACCATAAAAATAACACATACAACGGTACCGCTGGAATAATACACATTTTCAAGCTTCATGTTGGTTCTGTTTACTTCTACTGTAAGTGCTTTTTTGTGATAATAAATGGTAACTTCTATTGACTGAAACAAACTTGTATTAAACAAGTTCCCACCACTTCAAAATATATATTTTTTTGCTGTCCATTCATCCGCCTGTCGTCCAGTTTATTTTTCCACAATTTTCAACCAAAAGAGACATTTTTGGTGTCTCTTCTGACAAGTACCACAAACAGCAGCAATGAATAAATCTGGTAATGCTGTAAAACTTGACCGACATGAGAGGACTTGTATTTGCATACACAACATCTTGACACGAGATTTAGCATTTCTAAAAGCCTCGAAATGTTTTCACTTAAAAGTGACATGAAAAAGACAAGAAAAAAAAGAATAGAGAATAAAAACAAAATGGCCACCAGGGAGGTTCTTTTTCTGCATGCGAGGAGACATCTGGCATGATTATTTTTGAGCTCTTCTGCTAATCTGCTAGAAGTGTAAACTGGTGAATGGAAGTGCCAAATGGCTTTGGAGTAAGACTGCCTTTTGGACTTGTGGAAGATTCAAATGAGTTTTCATAGAAGCGTTTGCGGCATTATTGGAAAACGCAGTGAAACAATTGTAATTAGTTTTCATGCTGTCACATTTATCATCATTATCCTAGTTTTTAGACATGCCAAATTTACTCCACCATTTAATGCCACTGCCATATGCAAGGAAGCCTCAAAATATGCTTTAGCGTATCTGTAGCCCCCCTCCCCCCTTCTTTCCCTTCTCTTTTGAAAACACCAAGCCTTGTCAGATGTATGATATGTGGCACTGATGCTCGGCGATGCTCGTCGCCATGGCTGCATGTCGTGTGGGTACCATTCAGAGGTGGCCTTGCCTCCACTAATCCACTTGTCAGTGCTGACTGCCAAGCAAGTCGTCCCACACACTCAACAATGTGAGTTTATTCAGTGATCTGGGACAGAGAAGGCATCTGCCAACAAGGCCAAAAGAGCCATTGAAAAATGCCCACAAGCCTAAACTCACAGCCATCCACAGCTCGCTTAAAAAGGATCATGAAAAACTCTTTATCTTAAACGCCGTAGCTTCATTTCCAAATGTTCTCGAGTAAACTTTCCATTCTGCCAACTGAGAACTACCGTTTTTTTTTTGTTTTTTTTTATACTGGATGTAGAAGATGCTGTTTTGTCTGTGTCTGTAAGCTCTTGAAGAACTATTGCTATGTTACAGTACATCCTTTCTGTATTAATCATGTGTACATGTGTAAGTGTAAGAGAAGACAAGGCAAATTTAGTTAAACAGCAGTAATGACTGCTGGTAATTCAGCTTGGCCAAAACAGTCTATTAAAATAGAAAACAGTTATTTGAAATTGTAATGATATTATAAAAATATTTCTTTATAATTACAATAAAACTACTTTTACTGTATTTTTGATTAAACAACTCATTTAAAAAATTAAGAAAAATTAATAAA
This sequence comes from Carassius auratus, assembly GCF_003368295.1. Classification (NCBI taxonomy): domain Eukaryota; kingdom Metazoa; phylum Chordata; class Actinopteri; order Cypriniformes; family Cyprinidae; genus Carassius; species Carassius auratus. The sequence goes on along the minus strand of NC_039255.1, from coordinate 16,975,389 downwards.
CATTTAAATGATTCTGAATTTTTCATTAAGTATTGTAGAATCTAGTACATATGCTAAAAAAAATCTGCATTTATTTAATAAAAATACAGTAAGCTTATAATATAAAACAACACATTTAAAGTTTTTGTTTTCCCCTTTATTATTTGGGACAACTATTTGTTATGGACCCTTGTACTCCATTTATTATCAAAATGCAAACACATTCTGATCTCAGAAGTTCTGTATGTCTTTGAATACTGTCCCACTTCAAACTCAAAGATATAAAGAGTCCTAAAGAGACCGTAAAACACTGGGTTACAAAAACAATTAGGCTTATTCATCCACTTGCTTTGACATATACAGGAACATGTTCTGCATTACACTGTGGAAGTTTAGATGGAGCTTTTTTAATACTGAGAATGAGGGATGGGCACAATCCACTGAAGTGTGCCGTCTACACTGATCTCTGAATCCCCCTTTGACTTCAAACAAACTTCCACAATTTACAGAGAGTGATGCATTTGACGGAGGTTATAACGGTGGAGTCACAACAATGCTAAAACAGCGTGGCGTGATAGATTGGGCTTCTGTAATTGTTCTCAGTTGCTGTTTCATAAATCTTCAATGGGCCACTGACCTCAGTCCCAAACACTTCATAAATCAACATATTCAACATTGAAGCGACGGAAGGGGGGAAGGGGGAAAATGCAGCAGGGATCATGTTTAATCTAACTTTGCAGCTATTTAAAGCATGCTTCAAGTTCACAAAGGCAGGGTTCACAGATGCACAGGGAGCCACCTGTTGAACAATCATTTAGGAAGTAATAAATTGTGAGTCTTGATAAAGAAGAACCGAGGCAGGCATCTGCTGCTGATTACAATTGCATAAATTAACAATGAAGAGGATGCGTTTGATGTCAAGTATTAAAGCAAGGCTTACTGTTGTTTTAGTGCAGCTTTCACTTGTGCATAAGGTGTGCGATTCATTTAAGTCTCTCAATTTTGCATTCCGGTCAACATGCTGTAACCTAGGAGCTAAATTATCTGAAAATGTTTGTATCTGTTTGTACGGGGTAGTGGTTGCTTGGTACCTGCCAGGACTTTAAATGGATGAGTGCTTGTGCGCCCATCTGAACAAGATTGCTTGCTGAACAGAAAAATCAAATACCTAAGAGTTTTTGGATTGTCTAATTAAAAGCGGAAAATTTGTTATTAGTGTTTCTAATGTGCCGTCTGCAATTAAAAGAGTGAAAGGCCATAAAAAAAGTAACATTTAATTTTCTATGCTTATGAAACTTAAGTGGATAATGGTTGAGACTGGTTGATTTCTGTTTAAACGGCCAAATTCAGATTCCATGGCTAAAACAGTAGCACCTGGGCAGAAGAATTCTCTGCATACCTTGGCGTCTGAACGTGAGGCTCTAAGCAGACCATGTGAAACCTGCACTGTCTGAAGAAGTTACAATTATTAAACAGGATTAGAGTTCATAAGCACATTCAAATCACATAAATGGCAGATATAATGAAATCATACTGTTTCCTCTTCCTGAAAGAGGTAAACAAAGTCTGTATGTAGTTCAGTTTCTCACCAGCAGGGGCAGTAGAAATGTTACTCCACAAAAAAGTTTCTAAAAAATTATGTCATAATTTACTCAGCCTCATGTTGTGCCAAACCAATAAAACATTCTAAAAAGTTCATAAAAGTTGTGAAAAGTCTTAGGAATAAGATACTGTTGCTTAATCTTAAGAACAGATTTAATATTTTAATTTGATTTACAGATTTAACTAAAGTCTTATGGATTTGAAGGGTGAATAAATTATGGCATAATATGCATTTTCTAACTAACCATTTAAGTTACATTCAGGACATTACCATTATATTATTTTTTGGTAAACCATGTTTAATCATGATAAATAAATAAATAAATAAATAAATAAACCATCATCCCTGTCAAAGTATTTTTTATATGCAGTTCGAAAAAATATTTTTTTAAAAGGGAAAAATCTGGGGACAAAGGAGTTTAATAAATGATTATTTCAGGTTAAAACAATGTAGAATAATTTGTCTAATAATGTTACAAAGTGAGTCAGGACTGCCAGTGGTGTCTTCTCAAAAAGAAAATTGGTGCATGATTCTTCCGCAGTAAAGGTTTGTTATGTATCTAAAGGTGCATTTCAAGGCCTTACAGAAACTTTCATCAAAATATGCCTCAAACAGGAATGGGGCTGTTATTCATCCCAGCTGTGCATCCCTACACTTCAATATCCTTTGCACTCACGTGCCCCCATTAATCCTAATATCTAAGTTATTTCACTCGGGCAGTATCTACAACAACATTAATAATCTCTGAGAGCGGGAGAGAGAGAGAGCGAGAGACATGAGGGAGACGAGAGAGGGAAAGCCAGCCTGTCATATGCAACACAGTCTTAATCATTGCATCAAAGTGTTATTGTGCAGCACAGAACTGAGGCAGCCCATGGAGAGCTTTCTCTGGATTCTCCATGTCAGATGGACTATTAATATGAAATACAGGCTGGTTGAGGAGACTAATATTTAAACCTGCTGTGACGCTTGGAGGGCAAAGATACTAAAACATGGTTATGTTCTGCAGACAATCACAGCACTAAGCTTTTAGTGAGAAAACTGCCACATAACAATGTCGGACAATCACAGTGCCTGCTGTGACCGTTGTGAAATGCTGCTTTTTATTCATGAGATTTAGTTTTTGTACGATATGTTGAGTAAATGACATTTTAGAGCATCATTGATTATATTTAAACATAGGCAGCGAAATTAACCAAGATTAACCAAGAAATACACCCTTCAAAATAAAGGTTCTTTATTGAAATATGCAGCAAACACTTCTGATTCAATCAAAATGTACTAAATGTGCAAGGCTAGAGCATTTCATTGTTTTAAATCATATGCATTAATAACTGTTACTTCATATAATTAATATCCAAGTGTTCAGTCTGACAATTTATTTAACCTATTTGAAATTAATTCAAACTTTTTATTATAAATGGATGGACATGTTTCACATGGTAAGGGAAAATGCACTTATACAAGTAAAAATGGCCATGAAAATCAGATATGATTTCAGAAATGTCATTCATGTGAAGTGTAATTCATACAGACCAATGAAAGCTTCCATTTAAATGGAATATTGCACAATATTGCACCATACTAGAGGTGCTGCGGGAGGGAATGATCCAGCGATGAGCAGATTAAGGGAATAGCTACGGCAAAAATGAAGGGGTGTAACTCGATGTGTGTGACCCTGGACGACAAAACCAGTCTCCAGTTGTTGGGGTTTATTTGTACCAATAGCCAAAAAAAAAAACATTGTATGTGTCAAAATTATCGATTTTTCTTTTATGCCAAAAGTCATTAGTATATTGAGTACAGATCATGAAGATATTTTGTAAATGTTCTAAAGTAAATATATCAAACCTACATTTTTGTTTATCAATATGCATTGCTAAAAATTCATCTGGACAACTTTAAAGGGGTTTGTCTCAGTATTTGGATTTTCTTTTTTCACCCACAGATTCCAGATTTTGAAATAGTTGTATCTTTGCCGAGTTAAAAATCAATGGAAAGCTTTCAGATGATGTGTCTGAAATTTCAAAATGTACACTTAAGACGGATTTTGTGGTCCATGGTCACACACACACACACACGCACACACACACACACACACACACACACGCACACGCACACGCACACACACACGTTTGTTTTTGTGAAAAGTGGGGACATCCCATAGGCGTAATGGTTTTTATACTGTACAAACTGTATATTCTAAGTCCCTACACCAACCCTACACCTAACCATAACCCTCACTGGAAACTTTGTGCATTTTTACTTTCTCAAAAAACTAATTCTTTATGATATATAAGCATTTTGAAAAATGGGGACATGGGTTATGTCCTCGTAAGTCACTACAGAGTTGTGTCCTGATAAGTCACAAAAACAAGAGCACACACACACACACACACACAGTATATATCAAACCATATTGCCAATTTTCATTTAATTCATTAGATTAGATTGTTTCAGAGAAAATGAAATACACAGGAGCTGTAATATAGGTGCATGGCATTGTCTGTTTGTGTATAGGGACATGTGTGTATATGAGATTTGACGCATTAATGCACTTTTCTCATTTGAATGTATCAAACACAACACAATATACTGCTGTCTGTATTTACTTGAACTTGAATCCTCAAATCGGTTAAGGTGTTTGCATGCTAAACGCTTTTTATCGAGTCTCTGTAGTATGTAAACACTTTTTTTTTCATGCAAATGGTTTAATCTCCCTGAATGTATATATGATTATGATAATGTTTATCCATGTGGATGTATGTGCAGCTATGAGCATGATAAATCTATGCTGTTGTCTTACTCATCCTCCGACCCAATTTAAATCCACGGCAGGAGTCAGGGCAGGTCAGGGGTGAGGTGGGGAGAGGTGATGTGCATATATTCATGCACATACACAGCAAATGTGTGTGGATGGGGTAGTGTATCTGTGTTAGTAAAAAGTGGAACGGAACTCGATAGCATGAGCTGAATCACATTCAATCTGTGTACCAAATTGATGGCGATGAAAATTGGAGAAGAGGGATACAAAAAAACTGTTTTTTTTGCAGATTAATGTTCTGAATGCCGGTCTGTGAGTCTGCCCTTTATGGATGGCTTCACATGTGGCCCTCCAGACCAAGTCTGAGGATTACTTTCAACTCACTCCTGTTACACACACACACACACACACACACAGTCATACATATACAGATAGCTACAATACCTCCAGTACATATTTTATTGCATCCATAAAATCATCAGCAAGCATTGAAGTAAAAAAACCATAATGCTTGCTTTTTAATTATTTATTTATTTATATATATATTTATTTATTTATTTTAGAAGCATGCAGCTTTTTGCTTCACAAAACATTTATTGATAGACTGTGTCATGTCGATTACTTGTGGAATATCAACATTCACTGCAGAGGATCCAATGATGTTATGCTAAATTTCTTAAAATCTGTTCAAATGAAGAAACAAACTCATCTAACAGTACATCTGGGATGGCCTGAGGGTGACTACATTTACAGCAAATTTTCATTCTTAGGCAAACTATTCATTCAAAGACTAAAAATAATTGAATGTCTTTATGTGCAAATTTAGGGATTAATATGTTTTGGACCCACAGATGTCCCAAATTGAATGTTGGACCTCACAGAATGGGTACATACAGATGCAAAATGTGTCTAAAGACAATAGATTTATTACTTGCTTCTATTTATTGCACTATTTTAAAATGCAATGAATTTATCTTGAGGATTCATACAAATGTCTGTTGACTAACAGCAATAAATAATGCCATAAATATTCAATATTTTTAATCTAGTTTATTATATCCTCCCGTTTTATGCAAATTATGAGTCATTAGCATAATCACATTTGACTACATCCTTATAAACCAAGTGAAAGATTACGGCACATTTTAAAATACATGTATATCAAAGGCGCATATTCAAATGTTAATGTAAACATGGTGTGGACTGTGAAGGAATTAGTGAGCAGTGTGTTCGGGCATTAGTAGACTCATATACGTGTGACAAATCACACAAATTCTAGGTCAGAATGCTCATGAGGAAAGTTTCCAATTGCCTAAATGTTTCATCAGATTGTTTTAAGACCTCACTCTCATATGCTCAAACAATGTAAACTCTATGTGACTTTCTCTGCATTCTTTATCAACTTTTTCCCCTGCAAAATTCATTATCGGATAAACGAGTGTAAATGTGGAGGGGGAACAAATTACAGCGATGGGGAGAGAGAGTGATTGTGAAAAGAACATTATATATATACCTGCACTTAAGTTGACATGGGCCCTGTTAAAACTTCAGCCAGATATCAGGCTGGATAAAGATGCCAGACAAAGGCCATTATGTAGCCACAGGAGACTCTCTCCCTCTCCCTTATTTCCCTTGTCCCTCTCTCAATCCCTCTCTCCAACCTTGAACTTGTCAGGAGTTCAGTGGCTGATTTTCTGAGGGGCCTCTCTGGATGCAAGTGAGGAAGAGGTCCCTTCGGATTCATCCGACATCTCGCCAGCCCAGCTTCGTTTTCAGTCTCTTGCCCATCTCTCATCCCAACTTTCAACTCTCTCACACACACATGCACGCAAAAACAACAAACTGAGCTTTATCTTTGCCCCAAACATAACATTAACTACCGAAGAACTGGTAAGACACTATAAATCCGCCCCCAAAAGCCTGGATGGCTTCCTTCTCAAATAAGATCATTATTGCACTAGTAATCCCATTAAATAGATAATTTTGCAAATATATAAATCCAATTAATAATGTGTTTTCAGAGGAGGTGAGGAAAAACAGTATGCTATAGAGAGTTGACACGCTGTGACTCACAGGCCTTTGTTGCCCGCCTCAGCGTTAGCATTTGCACGAAAGGCTGAAAAAAGCAAACTTAAGCCTGGAGCGTCATGTTGGGGAAAACAGGATGATGAAAGCCACACTCATTACAGGAAAAAAAAGACATTCACTTTCCACAAGCTTTTTAATTAATGCGTCAGACTCCGAAAAGGCCTTTCCCCAGAATCCATGGTGCTTTAGAGAAGCCAAGCTTTTTTGATATCCATGAACCCTTGAATTCATGAGTCAAGGAGCACTCTGGTTAAGTGAATTAACATGTAATTAAATAAGTGAGCATCTGTTTTGTGGATTTTAGCGATATTTATTTTTTGGATTTTCATAAGCACATTCTAAGTACAAGCCAATTAAATGACTAGTCTGAAGATAATTTTAGTAGTCCAGAATGACAGAACCGTGAAATACTGTGCATACTTACCACGGGTGCAATAAATCACGTCTGCTATGAAATAACAGAAGTACAGTTAATTAGAGCAATGCTTTAACAATGACTGCATGCCATGAATTATGCCTTTTGTACAGCAATTTACGATTAATCCACAGTGTCATATAACATTTTTAACAAGTTTATTTATTTTATACAAAAATAGTATTGCATTAAAATTGAGTTTTTTCATAACTTTCAGATATGCTGTTTTAAATATATATATGATTTTCCAGTCATCCAAAGTCATACAGGTTTGAAGCCACATGGTGGTTACTTCAATTTTGACTTTAACAATATATTTAATTTCTTATCAATAAGAGAAAGCTACTCAAAAGTCTATATGAGATCATGTGCAGAATGGCATCATGTTACAATTTCACACTTAATATCACATACAAGCATTTTCAGAAAAATGATAGTGCTAGTTAGTACTTCAGGTGGGGGTCATGAGCAACACGCTACTGTCAGAACACAAGCCTATTAAGAAACAGGAAATAAATGCACAGAAAAGAGAAGCTGTTTATGATGAATATTTGTGACCAGTGAAGATATAGCACCTGTTACTTAATGTTTCCCCTGTATCTAAGCAGTTAAGCTTTACGTACAGTATCTCATTTTCCAGCTCTTCCACAGAAAAAAAAAAAAAAAAAACGTGGACATGTTATCTTAAGACAGGAAAAAAGAAAAGCGTCTTGTGCATAAAGAGTGCTGTTTTCATGTGTCTGAACATGCAGATTGCTCCTTCTTGTTTGTTTTGATCAGTTAATGAGTGTGCCATTTAGATCCCTATCATGAATGAGCATTCAAGGCTCACGGCCTTACTGTGCCTGAAGAGGTGTGTGTTACTTTTGGGGAATTTATGCACAGGCACTCATGCTGTTGATTTCATGGTTTTTGCTATCTCTTAGTTAACAAATGTAGTTAACAGAACATTGTTATGGTTGAAAGGAAAAAGAGAGAAGCACTTGAGGGTGGTTATGACATTTCTCTGTGCTTGGCTGTTCTTATTTACACCTTATTTACAAAAAGTTAAAACTAAGAGCTCAAAAATGTAACGATTGTGACCAGCTGCACTGTATTATACTGTGTAACCGAAGTTTGAGAGCATATCTTATTTAAGTATATTCACATAAAAATGTAAATACTGAATATATATAAATTTTTTGAATAAATGTACATATGTACAAACATTGTATATTTTGGCAAAACATAAATACATTGAAAACGGAACTAAAGAGCAGATTTTAACAAAGATAAGTTGTAAAATTAGTAAGAAATACTTCTAGATATATTTTACATGTATTTATTTTTATTTTAAAATAACCTTTTGATTAAAAAAACAATAATAAAAGTAATAATATTAATACTTCCTATTATTATTTCATAATCTAAATGTGTTAGAGTCTCTGCATAAAAGTGCCAGCCAAATGCATAATTTTTGAAAAGTAAAGTAAAAATAATAATTATTTAAAAATATATATTGAACAGTTTTTTTGTCACTTTTATTATGCTGTTAAAATATTTTAATTTAAAAAAAATATATAAGCTAGTGGTCTCACACTTTTGGATCCCATGGTACATCTGTAAACTCTTGTCATCATGAAACAGAATCATATTAAACAAACAATCAGTACTAAATGTGTTTTAAAAAGATGATTCTGGCCTTGACAAAACAGCAAAATGAAATGACCAGAAATGACCAATTACCATCATCCCAAAATAAAATCAGGACAAGATAATAGAGGCTAGAGAAAAACATGTTAAGGAAAACGTAAGGGAAAACAGTGAGAGAAAGAGGGAAAGATTCCGAAATGGGAGCTGAATCCGAGCAGAGGTCAAACTCTGGAGGTTAATACCTGCTGTTGAACACGGTGGCGAGCCTGCGCTGAGCTCATCTCACTAATGAAACAGAAACACATCCTCTCCTCAGCTCAAACGCCAATAGCTGCCAGCTAAAAAAGCAGCCCATTCATGCCTCCTGGCAGTCTGTGTTTAAGTATGTGTGCGTGTGTATGTGTGTATAAGGGGAATGTTACCTGCCCTAGTGGAGTTTGATTAATGAAGAGAACAATAGTGCTCTTGTGGATGGCTCCATCAGCCCCACTTGGTTCTGGTCCAGTGAGTCAGAGGCTACTCTATACTCCGGCCTCAAACTCATCCACATCTATGCATCTTGCTATCTGCTTTCTCTCTCAGTATCTATGCTCATCCCTGTCTCTCTTCTTATTCTATTCAGCCCCTTCCTGCTCTTTCAGGATATACAGTGTGTCACGTCCGTGAGTGTGCTGATAAGCATTGGAAACTGATGCAGAGTTTCAGTCCTAATGGACATTCTCTGTCAAGGAACGGGAAAATACCACAGCACTAGTTTATTTAATTTGTATGTTGACATTCAGTATGTGTTATAACGAAAAATGATCTAATACAAATTTCATTGATAGAATAATGTATCCAAAAAAAAAAAAAAATTAAAAAAAAAAATAGTTTTTCACTTTAGTGTAATAGTTTTACTTTTTGCACAATTTGATAAAATTACAGCTTGGTTAGAACAAAACAAAATCTGCACAGTAAAAATATGACATTTACTTTTTTTGCCACTAACCTCTGAATACAAATTATTGGGTCACAGAAAAGGAAACTACAAATGAAAGACAGTAGTGAGTTTTGTAAAATATATATACATTTTTTTTAACACAAAACATAAAATGGTATATAGTACAATGAATGTACATTTCATTATTATTATAATTTTTTTTGATTATCATAGTCTTATTTTTTTATTTATTATCATTCATATTTTTCAAATTGATTTTTATAATGTAAGATCAAAACTCTGACACAAAGATAAAAAAAAATCTATAGATAAAATAAATTCGAAAAGGTGGCAAAAAACATGATGTAAGAGTAAAAATGTAAATTTATAGTGACCAAAAAAAAAAAAAAAAAAAAAAAACCCCGGAGAATACTTTTTGGGGAAATAACCTCATATTATGAACAAGTTATGTCTGTGCTCAAAAAGCAGAATAATAATAAAAATCAATCAACAACAAATAAATAAAATTATATATGCATAAAGATTCTATTCATAAATTCTAGAACATGCAACAAAATACTGTATTGTTTAGATTTGTAGTTTCTTGAAAAATGATGCATCTTTCTTTGCCCTGTTTCTTTTCCTTCTACTATTCAGGTGTATCCTTCTGCTCTTTCAATTCATCATGTGACAGCCAGCAATTACTCCATTTGGATGAGGATATAAGAATCTCCATTCTTACAGTTTGACAGCTTAATTCTCGGCCCGTCAAAACTGATGCCTCACAATTAATTACTCATATTTTCCCAGCTCTCACAGGCAGAGACCCCCTTTGAACCCCCCTCCCTCTATCTGTTGCCTAATTGTATCAAAACACCCCTTCAAATCGAACCACCTGCGAGTAGTTTACAAGGCCGTCTCTTGTGCTCATTTTACTTGCAAATCAAGAAGGTTTCGGAGAAAAACATGGATGGGAAAAAAGAGGGGTGACTGAGGGTCAGTGATATTCCATCTAGCCATTGCTTGATGGCTCATCGCCCAGCTATGTGACACTTGCAAAACATTGGAGAATTTCCACCTTGTTTTCACTGTGGAAACGGAGCGCAAGAGACCCAAATGAGGACATATGGGTGAAAAACGGCCGGAGTGACGCTGTGGGCCTGTTTTGAGAAGTACTGCGCGATTATCTGCCATGTTCTCGTGTTTATAAAATAAACCTTGGCATGTTTGCAAGCACGCCGCTAAGAGGGGATTGTGAGAGCCTGGGGTTGTTGGCCGTGACTGGGAACTGAACGATCATTCTTCATGTCAACACCACAATCATTTAGAAAGTTTGCCACAAAGGCTGAAAAATAAATGAAACATTGGGAGGCCGTATTGGCTCTCCAGGATAATTACAGCATCAAAGGAAGAAGAAGAGACATCTGTGCTGACTCATATTCAGCAATGCTTCGTTTCTGCACCAGAAATTAACTCGGCATGATTTGGCATTGCTGTTTAACATTATAACCGGGGTGACCTCATGACCTTTGGGATTACTTGGAGATGGGTTTTCAGTCCACGGTTTGTTGAAATGGTGTCAAATCAGCAGAGTACTTCTCTAATATAAACGGTCTGGCATACAGAGGGAAGAGAGAGAGAGAGAAAATGAGAAAGTCTCTGCATAGCAGAGAAAGAGGCGGACGTGAATGACTCAAGCTAATTCATTTCTTAAACATCACTGTAATCCTCACTGGTAGCAGTTTTATAGTGGGGTAAATGATTGTTTATCTCAGATTAATTTGATTAAAGAGCTTTAAAAGTCTCTTCTGTGGAGCGCCCATGGAGCTTTTCTTTGTGAGCAGCGGAAAGCAGCAGTGCATCTTTCCAGCCAGTCATTTTCTGTAGATTAGAGAATTGTAATTAACTGGGCAATTGGCTAATTGTCCTGTTTCTTAATGAGGGACCACCGAGAGACGGATGTCTCCTCTCGCACTGTGACCTTTTTCACGCCGGAGACACTGCCAGTTTTATTCTGCAAATATGTTCGGTCCGTGCTCAGCTATAGAGGTGTCTAAAGAATATCCAAACATAAAACATCCCGAAGAATGATTCTATTGAGGTTCAAAAAATGGGAAGAAAGGGAAAGAATACGGCTGGGAAATCATATCACCTGTTGTTAGCGGCTAGCAGAGAGGATTAGAGTGAAATTACACTAAGTATCTTGACACCTCTAATGCAGACAGAGAAATGAGAGTTTTCACATGAGACTGACTGTTAAAGCTTTTTCAGACATAGTGAGATGCAATAAAAGTAAAGTGACATTCAGCCGGATTGATTTTATGCACCTGTAAAACTGAGGTGGCATGTATTAGTGGGATTGGGTCCCCCCATCATGATCTATCAAAACCAAACTCACATATCACTCCACCTGCAGTTTTCTAAAGCAATATCTTCCATCCCATTGAGAAAGATCATACTGCTTCACTTTGTGATGAAGTGCACAGGACCATCATTGGTCTTAAAATTTACATCATAAAAAAATCTAAAGAAAAATCAATAAACAATTGGGATATTTACAGGTGCATCTCAATAAAATGTTGTGGAAAAGTTCATTTATTTCAGTAATTCAACTCAAATTGTGAAACTCGTGTATTAAATAAATTCAATGCACACAGACCGAAGTAGTCTAAGTCTTTGGTTCTTTTAATTGTGATGATTTTGGCTCACTTTTGACAAAAACCCACCAGTCAGTGAACAGAGAAGATAGTCCTTAAAAACACTGCATTATTCTACAACCAATAAGATTCAACGACAAACCATAAATCATTGTATGAAAATACAGTAATAATGAAAAATAAGGCATGTACACTGTTTCCTTGATTATGTGTTGAAATTATAACACTACGTGGTGCTATTATAACACTGAAACAATGGTTTATGACATATTCTTAAATACACTGCAACCAATACACACTCTCAGAAAAAAGGTACAAAAGGCTTTCACTGGGGCTGTACCTTCTCAAAAGGCACACCTTTGTACCTTAAGAGTCCATATTGGTACCTTAAAGGTGCAAATTATTACCTAAAGTGTACATATTAGTATCTTAAAGGTACAAAAGTGTGCCTTTTGAAAAAGTAACATCCCAGTGACAGTTTTTGTACCTTTTTTTCTGAGAGTGCAGACTAGTCTAGTCACGGTCATCCTGACCTTCTCTCTCTCTGGCATGATCAAGCATCTGAATGTGCCCTCTGTTAGCAACGACACAAAGATGGCAGGCCAGACATTTGCAGACTGGCTAGTTAACAGAATTGCAAACAAAGATTCTCAGAGTTAAAGAATAAATAAACAAACAAACTGTTGCCTAGTTAGCTGATTCTGGCACTCTCAGCCCACCTGAGCCTCAATAGCCGCATTTCCACTGTCGGGCCAGTGTGAGCCAGGGCTTAAAACGGGCCGGACGGGACTAATACCCTCGGGCCAGTAGCACCGAGGCCAGAAATGTGCAGGGTTTCCACTGTCAAACCTGAAGCACTGCTGCGTGTCACTAAAACATGCCCTTTACAAGCCTCTCAGGGACAACGTCACGAAACCCCATCATTTCACCAACAAATATAAGTTATCAGAAAACTAAGAAATAAGACACTGGAACTAGAGAGATCACAAAACGAACATGATAATAGTGGCTGTTTGTTTGCATGCTTTGTTAAATATTTAAATGCAAAAGCATCGATGTTTTACTATAGAATAAGGTATACATTGATCATAATGAATTAATTTATCAGGACTCAAAATTAATCAAACTGAAAAAAAAAAAATGTTATATTTGTTTATTTTAAACGCTTATGAAAATAGCCTGCTTATTCAGTCGAGTCTGTTTCTGTTTATTTGTAGCCACAGTTGCCTTTTATAAAAGCTCCCGAACAAAAAACATTTTTATATTTTTATGATAGGCAACGTGGAGCTCTCGAGACGAGACTTTTGACAGATAATATAAGTTACTAAATAAATACACAATTGTGATAGAGAATAAGAAGCTGACATCTGACATTTCTTCAAGCGGTCATATTTACCATGTTTACTATGGTAATGTTAATGCCTAGCGTGTACAGTCTTTTGTATCACTTATAAATATTTATGCCTTGAATTGTGATTATAATCCACATCAGATCAAGTTATTTCAAACACTCGCTGCTGACTGAAAGTGAGTTTTGAGCTCAACTTATTTAAATAAGTTTTTAATGCTTTTCTGAAACGATCCGCAGCGCAGACTCTCTATTTTTATAAAAGGTCCCAACCAAAAATCATTATTATATTTTGATGATATGCTATGCTACTTGGAGCTAAACTCTCGAGACGAGACTTATGACAGATAATATAAGTTACTAAATAAATACACAATTGTGATAGAGAATAAGAAGCTGACGTCTGATTTCTTCAAGCGGTCATATTTACCATGTTTACTGTGAAAATGCTAATGTTTACCATGCATAGTCTTTTACATCGCTTATAAATATTTCTGGCTTGTTTAGTGATTATAATCCACATCGGATCAAGTTATTACAAACACTTGCTGCTGACTAAGAGTGAATTTTGAGCTCGACTTATTTTAAAACGTTTTTAATGCTGGTGTTATAGCTGTTATCTTTCTGAAATGATCCGCGCTAATGCTCTCCAGACAAGAAGAAACCCCACCTTTGTTCATAACCCCTCCTGTAGCATCAGCTGGCCCGCTTTGGCCCAAGGTATTGGTCGGGCCAAAAAACCCTGGCTGTTGGCCCGAGGAAGCCCCGACGAGGCATGATTAAGCCCCGGAAGTGACAGTGGAAACGCGACTGGCCCTGGCACGCACTAGCACGCGCCCGGTTTAAGCTCGACAGTGGAAACGTGGCTAATGATAGACATCTGCTGTTCATTATCTCCATTATATATATATATATATATATATATATATATATATATATATATATATATATATATATATATATATAATGGTGACTGGTTCTGGCTGCTGTAATGAGACCTCTACCTTTCTGTTTCTGAATGTTTTTATCTCATGGGATGACACTTACATGCTTTTGTGTATTGAAGTACGGGTGAGAACACAACACCGGTTTTGTTTCCATCCATTTGATATCCATGTTCTTTGTGCTTAACAGATTATAACTCAAGAAAATAACATGGAGAAATATAGACTATTCAAAGGAGCATTTGTAAAAAGAAGATGGTTGAGGGTGCTGATCAGGCAACTTAATCTAGCCAATGAGAGAAGCTGGGTTTTCCAAAACAAGGGTTTGGTCTTATATAAAGGATGAAAAAAAGTAGGAAGTAAAAATGCCTTACATAACGCACAACAAAACAAGTTTTGCATTTTTATTTGTATAATTACTTTTTTTTCACAACGGTTCTGTATCATTTATGACGGTGAATTAAAACAACAACAACAACAAAAAGACACTACCATTCAAAAGTTTTGGGTCTGATTTTTGTTTAAAGGAAATACTTTTATTAATCCAAAAATCCTGTTATATCACTGTTTACAGAAGAACATTTAGCAGCACAACTGTTTTCAGCATTGATAATAATAAGAAACGTTCCTCAAGCACCAAACCCAGCATATTAGAATGATTTCTGATGGATAATGTGACACTGAAGAATACAGTACTGATGCTGATAATTCAGTTTTGCCAACACAGTATTAAATTACATTTTAAAGTTCAAATATAAAAAACTTTAATTGTATAATATTTCATAATATTACCATTTTTATTTTAGCCTTTTTATATTTGATCTAGATTTTTAGGCTCTAGTGTTATCTGTTAGCACCAGGGATCTGAGAGTAACACAATTTCAATTCTCTGTATGTATGTACTGTACATGTGGAAGAATTGACAATAAAGCAGACTTGACTTGACTTGACTAAACAAGCCCTCTCTCAAAAACATTTAAAATTTTAGCCACCTCAAAAATGTAAACGGCAGGGTACATATATTTCACATACCATTGGGTTTAGAGTAATTTAGCAAAAAGCATGAAATGTTGAAATGTATTTGAGAGAGCTGAAAATGTAATCTCTCACAAGTCCTTTGGAAGGAAAATTATATGAATATTCCCTTTACTGAACATCGTTCTGCTGAAATATCATTAACCACATTAAGCACAGAACAGCTTTTCCTAATGTGCATCTAAATCCATCCAACTTCAATTCTTCACCGTATTTTCAGTTATCAGAAACAGAAGGAAGATGCTCATTTAAAACCACATTCCCACACTAATTTGTCAGCAAGGTACTGGAAGAATAAACATTTATGACAATGAAGAAAACAGAGATGTATATATATATATATATAGAGAGAGAGAGAGAGAGAGAGAGAGAGAGAGAGAGAGAGAGAGAGAGAGAGAGAGAGAGAGAGAGAGAGGAAAAAAAATGCAGGCTGCAACTTGCCCCACATTTACAAAGTGGATTATCATGGTTTAGGATGGTGATTTGAGTCTCTGAGAGTTGACAACTCACAGATGTTGCTTTTGAAGAGACCTGTTAAGGCATGGTGGGGAGCCACTCAGACTCCCAGTTTTCATCGCCTCCCTCCGCCCAGTTTGCTGTGATTTTGGGCCATGTTTAGGTGTAAACACCATTACATTTTGTCAGTTTGTGATACTATTTGTCTGACAAGCTCTTACACAGGAACCAGTAAAAAATGGTGAAAACATTCTGCCTCTGAAATCCTGCCTCCCCTTTGACACATTAGAATTTATTAGCTGGTAAATCCCGCCTGAGTAATTTGGCTGGTAAGGGGTCCAGCGGTGCTCCGACTGGGCTTTTATGTTAGAGGAAAGGCAGGCAGACAACTGACTGATTGACTGCATTACTCCATGTTTAGCAGCAGATTTGAGAGTAATAGTGCTCAGGAGAGCAAGAGAGAAACCTGCGGGCCCGAGGGAGAGTCGTATCAGCTTAAACCAGAAAATCTGGTACTACCAGATGGGTAGACTATGAAAAATGTAAAGACTGACTAATGATGCATTTACAGATCAACATATACAAACTGATTCATGTAAGTCCTCTTTACCAAACATTCTGTAAATATTTTTTTACCAGAATTTACTAATCATATAATTCAAATTTAAATTAAATCATCCAAAATGAGATTTTAATGGGTAGAAAAAAAAGGTATTTAGTACAAAATTATTATTTAAAAACAGTTTACAATATTGAAGTCAGATTAGCTCAGGGGATACTGAATAAAGTAATCACAAAAAAGATTTCTTCTGTTCATGGTAATGGAATTCACTTTTGTAAAAGAGATGCAACATACAGGTGCTGGTCATGTAATTAGAATATCATCAAAAAGTTGATTTATTTCACAAATTCCATTCAAAAAGTGCTCAGGTTTTATGAGAGCCCAGGTTGCTCTGATAGTGGCCTTCAGCTCTTCTGCATTCTTGGGTCTGGCGTATCGCATCTTCCTCTTCACAATACCCAATTGATTTTCTATGGGGTTAAGGTCAGGTGAGTTTTCTGGCCAATTAAGAACAGGGATACCATGGTACTTAAACCAGGTACTGGTAGCTTTGGCACTGTGTGCAGGGGACAAGTCCTGTTGGAAAATGAAATCTGCATTTTCATAAAGTTGGTCAGCAGCAGGAAGCATGAAGTGCTCTAAAAATTCCTGGTAAACCGCTGCGTTGACCTTGGACCTCAGAAAACACAGTGGACCAACCCCAGCAGACGACATGGCACCCCAAACCATCACTGACTGTGGAAACTTTACACTGGACCTCATGCAATGTGGACTGTGTGCCTCTCCTCTCTTCCTCCAGACTCTGGGACCCTGATTTCCAAAGAAAATGCTAAATTTACTTTCATCAGAGAACATAACTTTGGACCACTCAACAGCAGTCCAGTCCTTTTTGAAGCGGGAAGCTTCTGACCCTGTCTATTGTTCAAGAGTGGCTTTACACAAGGAATGCGACAGCTGAAACCCATGTCTTGCATACGTCTGTTCATAGTGGTTCTTGAAGCACTTATTCCAGCTGCAGTCCACTCTTTGTGAATCCCCCCCCCCCCCTATTTTTGAATGGTTTTTGTTTCACAATCCTCTCCAGGGTGCAGTTATCCCTATTGATGTTAATTTTGCTTTGAGATAGTTTAAGATACTTTAAAATGAAAAAAAAAGCTTATTTTTATTGTTTTTTTTTTTAAATATTACATTGCATTGCATTTTATTTTTATATTGAGTTATTGTGCAGATCTTAAACAATGGTAAGTTATGAGACTTACTGAATGAGGTAGTCTGCTCACTACCTCATTCAGCATGGAACTGATGTCATTCTTCCACCTCATCAGTCAGTTTAAATAAAATAACTGCTCTTGAACCCTTTGTCACTTTAATCAGACTGAATAACCTTTTTTTGCAATAAAAATCTTTTATCTGCACTGTTTGTTCACGTCACTGGTTTGCACTCTATCTGCCATGTGCCTTGCGCTGCTTTATTTAACTTTATTTTTCGTTTTATTATAAGTCTTTTTTGCATGCCCTTATTGTATTGTTGTATCTTATATTTTATATTTGATCTAGATTTTTAGGTTCTACTGTTAGTGTTGTCTGTAATTACCGGGGTTCTGAGAGTAACGCAATTTCGATTCTCTGTATGTATGTACTGTACATGTGGAAGAACTGACAATAAAGCAGATTTGATTTCACTTGACTTCCCTTATAATACATTATACCTATAAGGAATATAATTAATTGTATCTTAAGTGGATGCACCATGTTCATTATATTATAAATCATCATACTCTTTAAATCTATAAACACAAATAATTAAGTATTATAATATATTAAAACTGTTCTTATGATTATTTATGAGATAATCCAACATATTATAAAGTGTTTTATATTCCATTATTCATTCATTATAATGGCTTAAGAATTCCCTATTAAACTTTTATAAATACAGCTTCATAGAAAGTGCTACCAAATATTTATTACAATTTTACATTTTTATTTACTTAATAGTTTTTCATCAACTCACCAAACCACCTGCAATTCCCTCAAGACCCACCAGGGTTTATTGAGCCCTGAAAAAGTCTCTTTGAAATCTTTGTAGAGACATAACTAGTGCTTTTTAAACCTAAATCAACTGCATCCTGCTCAGAAATAAATGAATAAATAATAAATTAATTAATCAAGCAGTCTAATGTTAGCGCGTGAATACTTTACTTATAATTCTTTGTGCCTTAAAAAGGAAAATATTGCCTGGTAATATATAAATGTTATATTAACATAATAAAAGAGTTTTTATGTTATTATGCATAATAATTATAAAATATTATATATTAATGCCTATTTTTATTTATTTATTTTTAAGCAATGGGTGGGCAGGACTGAAGCCACAGAGATGCACATAAGGCATTAAACAGCATAAGTTATATTTTAGCCCTTTTTGCAGCATATAAAGCTGTGCTTCTCTCAAATGAAAGTTCTGTGCACTCTTGTTATACACTAAGAGTTTCCTTGAAAATGTTCCTTATTTTCCCACTTGTACTGACGTCCCTATATTGTGTAAACTTTATCAGTTACCTTTGAATTTCTCTTGGCTTTCTCTTAGCTTCGCCTCAGCTCCTTTCACCTCCTTTTCTTTTAATTGCCTTGTTCATGTGTCTGATTTCCCCTCGTCTTGCACCTCAGGGTGTCATCTGGCCTTTGTTCACCTGATCCAGGACGCGTGGCACCAATCAAGCACACAATGGTACACACAATAGGGCCTGATGGGGGCCCATCCTCATGCTGAGAGGCTCATTTGACACCTAGCCGCGTGCAGGTTTTCCCTATAAACCAAGTGCTTTCTCAGATTAATTTACTGTTCTCTGCTAAATCTTCAGAGCAGGGTGAAAGCTAACCTTGACATATGGCTTATGTTAGGTCAGGTTCAGCCCGAGCTGGGGCCATAAGGAGGGGCCGACAGCTCATACTCGAATAGCTCATCCATTTGTTGAATTTCCCTTGTCGAACATCTTGTCACAAAACTTGCTTGGGGTGATTTTCTCTGAATGGACGCGTGCTGGGTGTCACCGATCCCTGCACCATGACGCCCATCCATTTTTAACACCAGCACAGATGAACTGTGGGTCGGCTCAGCCTGCACACGTGTCCCCATAAACGCACGCGCCGTCCTGTGGGCTCGAACCACGGCTGTCCATCCTGTAATTTATCATCATGTATCATATAAAGTCCAGCAGAAGGGACGTGATGCGTGCCACATCCACTGGACACTAGACAAAATGAAACAGTATCCCGCAATGAATGTGTTAAAGTTATTGTTCCAATTAGAACAGGTGAAAATGAGATGTAAACCTATGCCAGAACATTTACAGCGTCAGTCATTGCTAATTCATGAAAAGTGAGCAAAAAGGTGCCCCTCATTTATTTTTTAGGATTATGTTACATATTATGGGCCAATATCAAAATACAGCATGCTCTTGACTTGACCAAAAGAAGATCGCATTTCTGACCCATAGGGAAAAACATTATGCTGTAATGAATGTAACTACTGGCTTTTAGGTGTCCTTCAAAAAGGCTAATTAATGTATTACCAGGCTAAAATGATCCACAGTGCACCTCATTAAACATTACACCTTCCACCCTCTGCATAATCATTAACAGTAATGGTACAAAGTGGAACATTTACCATGACCTTAGAAAGTATTTGGACACTTAATTCACACTTAAACATGCTCAAATGTCATCAGATTTTTTAAACTACTGTATATAAAATTATATAGATTTTATTATCTTAATATATAAAGTACATGTACATAACTCAATATATATAAGTTGCATTGGATAAACACTTAATGAACACATATGCATGTAAAAAAAGAACAATTTTTTCAGTTATCAATTGTTTTATGATACAATTCATAATCGGTACGAATGTCTGTCATTGAGTCTTTACTGACAATTCAGGCTCTGCTTTAAAACACTAAAGTGAAATGAAAGGGAGCTTGCCCAAAGAGAAAGATAGAATGCGGAATTATTAAGCAACAATGGAAATATATTTTACTTATAAAGGAAGACCCCACACATGACTGACTTTCCATTGCTCTAATCATGGAAAATTTCACACATTTAAGGATGGTGTATGTTATAATTTAGCAGTCCGATGCTTTTAAACCTCTTTTAAACCGGTTTAAATAGTCAACAAATGTCATTATGTTTAAACAATTATTTTAAGTGAAAGAACAAATGTATTAGTAATGAGTTGTATTGTATTTTGGACTTTACTTATGAATTCTACTTTAAAGGGTGGGTGAAATGCTCGTTTTCACTCAATATCCTGTTAATCTTGAGTACCTATAGAGTAGTACTGCATCCTTCATAACTCCAAAAAGTCTTTAGTTTTATTATATTCATAAGAGAAAGATAGTCTGTACCGAATTTTCCCGGAAAAACACGACCGGCTGGAGGCGTGACGTGTGGGCTGACCTAAAGAATCACGAGCGCCAGTAGGCTTTTGCGTTGAGAGCGTTTGGAAGCTGTGACATTACCGTGAGGAAAAAACCATCATCCAAAACAAACCATGGCTAACGGTCAGATTCAGCCGTTTATTTATGATCCAGAATCAGATCCCGAGGCTGAAACTGAACGAGAGCAGCAGCAGCAACGACTCGCTTCGAGCGGGGCTCGAACCCGGGTCTCCGGCATGTGAGGGGACGCACTAACAAGGAGGCAGAGATATTTGAAGCAGTTTTACTCACCGCCTGCGGTTCCAACACACGATCGTGACCCTTTTTCGTTGGGATTGCATCATCCTTAAGAAATAAACGATACGCAAATCCGTCATCAAACTGGGCTTTGTTTGTAAAACAAGCATCTTCGAAATGCAGGGAACAAACAAAAACACTTGCACAACTCCGTTGATGCTCTGTAAAAATAAACTCCATCCACTGGTCCCTTAATGCTGTTTTTTGGTAATCTGTGCAGGGTTGTCTTGCCCTGGCAACCAAAAACACACTTATTTTGTGACTTTTCGCGACGCTCTCGCTCTGATCAGTGAATGTCTGTTGTGCTCTCAGTGCTCTGCTATACGGGAGCCCACGCTCTTCCGGGAGAAGTGCCCTCAGGACCCATATAGGGAAATTCCGCTCCATCAACGTCACACAGAGCCATACTCAAAAAAAACTTTCCGAAACTTGTGACAAACCGGAAGGAGTATTTTTGGAACAAAAATACTCCTTCAAACGTACAACTTAATTTCTGAAACTTTGTCCATGTTTAGCATGGGAATCCAACTCTTTAACAGTGTAAAAAAACTCAGTATGCATGAAAAAGCATTTCACCCCCCCCTTTAATGGTTTCCCATACGCCTTTTAGACTTATTAATTAAACGCAGCTAAGCAAAAAATCTCAGAATTCCTTTAAGCACCCTCTATAAGCATCGGTCTAGCACAGTGCATTGTCTCAATTCCAAAGACTTATTGAAGGAACTACTGGAAATCCTTACTATGAGAAGGGTCGTTTCAATGGGGAATTCTGTTCATCTACATCTTATTGAGTCTGAAAAAGCTCCATTTTCATCCAAATGTTGCAGACAGAGAGAGAGAGAGAGAGAGAGAGAGAGAGAGAGAGAGAGAGAGAGAGAGAGAGAGAGAATCTCTGTGTGGATTGTGAAGGGGCCAGTCTTGTGAATGAAGAGCAATGATACTGCTCCTTAGAAAGGAGGAGATGGTAAACCGAGTGGCACTTGTACATGTAGCGGTTTGCATGCGCGCACGCACACGCATGCACGCACGCACAGACACACTTCTGTTACTCAAAAACAAATGAGGCGAGAAGTTTTAACAAGCTACCATATTGTTAAAGAGGCCATTTTATTTTTTTGGTGGGCATTAGAATTTACTTCCCATTTATTTCCCTGGAAGAAATCACAGCCAAGAGGTTTGCAGTGTAATGCAAATATAAACATATACTACAAAGTTTGGGGAGATTCATTGCAAAATCTAATTAATTTTGACTATTTATTAAAGTATTGACGTGGACATCAGCAACATGCAACTCAATAAAAACAGATTTTGAGTTTTCCCAGCTTGGAACGTGAAAATGTGTTGCTCTACAACAGGGATAGGCAACTCCGGTCCTGGAGGGCCACTATCCTGCAGAGTTTAGCTTCAGCCCTCATAAAAACCTGCCTGTATCTATCTAGTAATCTCGAAAACACTGATTGCCTTGTTCAGGTATGTTTCATTAGGGTTGGAGCTAAACTCTGCAGGGCAGTGGCCCTCCAGGATCGGAGTTGCCTATCCCTGCCCTACAAGCTTTTACATGTACATCAAAGCAATACAAGACACATGTCATGAAGTACAGGAGATTTATTGAAATGGGCTGTACCATCATTCTCACCCTTTTATATGGTAGACACATAGACAAATACACTCAGATCTCTCTTCTACACTCATTCATGCCACATGCCAAGAATGCAAAGACAGACATATTACTTCCTGATGAATAATCACTACAACTACGCAAAATGTTCAACCACCCTACAGGAAAGTGTCACGTTGATAAAAGTCCTTATAATAACTAGGATTTTAAAACACCATAAGCAAATTTAGAGGGTAAAATTCTATATTCTAAGTAGTGTTATTTACACACTATTGGAAATTCAAGTTTTGGAGGAAAAGCAGTATTTTAAAGGAACGAGTGTCTGAGTAGAAAGTAGTTTACAAGAATGGAAACCCATATGATACAGAACACTGAAAAACTGGTACAAACATACTGTATATATATGATATGATATGATTTTGCAGCACCAGAGATTAATGTAGAAGACACCAAATGGTGTATTTTTTTTGTGTGTGTGTGTGTGTGTTGATACTGATGCTTTCATGTGTTTTCATTTTACTCTTACGCTGCTACTATCCTTCATAGAGGGGAAAAAAAAATTTCCCATTCTGATTTATCAGGTCTCAATGAAGCTATTTTAACAGATCCAAACCCTCTATGGGGGAAATAGCAGGATAATAGCAGCATACAAACATAATCACTGTAATACATTTAGAATTAAACGGCTATAAACCTCTAAATAAACAACCAATCAAAGATCAACAGCCAAACAAGAAGTAAAAAAAAAAAAAAAAAAAAAAAAAAAAAAAAGAAAATGTACTCCCATTGCCAGTTATTATTAATATTAGTGAAAGCAAACAATGTATCATCATCATTTTAGCTACTGTATATATACTGTGAAAAGTGATCAAAGAAGTGCTAGTTAATATTTACACAGGGTGATCAACACTGTTTGTGATTACAGACATTGCTGATTGGTACATTCAGCGTATCACACAGAATTGCTCTTGATAGAGATGCATAGCAGTTCCAGATCAATGAGACAAAACAGACAGAAGTGCTCCGCTGAATACAATCAATGTTACTGAAACAATTTTGAAACTTATTTGATCGAAAGCTCAAAGAGAAAGCTTAAAGAGAAAATTTAAATACATAGAAGTACTGACATAAGACAACAGAGAGAGAGAGAGAGAGAGAGAGAGAGAGAGAGAGAGAGAGAGAGAGAGAGAGAGAGAGAGAGACAGAAATTAAATATAGCTAACTATAAGTACTATAGCTATGTACCTTTACTCTTCATCGTATTTCATTGTATTTTTCTGAAACATTTTTGGCCAGTGACAAATACAATGCAGAAAATCAAATAACGTGAGCCTGGCGTACAACATTTCTACATGATTTGTAAGTAAATCCTTTAACACATTTATCCGTATTACAAAGGTTACAAAATTTAGCATGTAAACAGAACTATAATGGAAAAAACTAGCTTTCTGCCTGCTTGCACAAAACTGAATTGTCTCATTTTTAGAAAAAAATGAAGCATGTAACTAGGGCTCTATTAATGTCAGCACTGTGTAACACTGTACATGGCACTGAATGATTTTAACACGAAGAGTCAATTACACACATGTAAACTTCTCCAAATACATGAAATGTAAGTAAATAAAATGTTAAATAAACAAAACATGAATAATTTACAGCTACAATACATCACCTGCTCGTTGCGATATTAATAATATTTCCAGCATTATAGAAATATTATACGAGACTTCCTTTCCAGCACAGTGTTTTATAATGTTGTTCAGACAAACTACTTCTGGGAAGCTTTCTGCAGAGCTATATAAAAAAAGAACATATATACTACTGTCTCTTACAAAATATCAAAAAGGGGTATTATGGCCTAAAGAATTGCCCTGTGTCAGTTTTGTTCTTCAAATAAAGGGGTGACATATTAAAATGGGTTATTTTACAGACTATATTACCAGTACAATTATTCTAGTTTTCTCAAATGTACATTTTTAAGTATGCGGTTGCCACATGCACCACTACTGCACAGTATTTCACTACACAGATGCTCCAGTGTAACAGCCAAAAAGTGCAAAACATATGCTCTGTTACCTAGAATGATAGCCATTATCATTTTCTCACCAGATATGTACTAGAGATGACACAAGATGAGAAAAATCACAGTAAGCACTAAGACGTGTCCTACAAGAAGAGCATTGGGAAAGCAGTACAATGTCAGAGTACTGCATTGAAACTATAAAGCAATCTGTAAACCATTGTTTAGTTTTTGTCTACATTTTGTTGCACAAAGCATGCTATACATTGTAATGAATCAATCAAAAATGTTTCATAATAAGGCATCCAGACATGCCAAATCAATCCATTATTTGCTGTGGTTTTACATAAGTATGGGCTAGATTTGCTCTGGTAAAATTTGAAATTAAAAACGGGGCCATTTACTACTACTGTGCTTGACTGACTAACCGACTAGCTTAAATATAATCAAAACCATCAACACTTTGGTGTAGTCAACCGTAGGCAGTCCACAGATTTGGACAGTTCTGCGGTATACTGAAGACGTTCAGCATCAGTACATTCCAGTTCAACTGAATGACATCCAGAATGAAGTCTTTGGAGATTGGATGCTCTTTTCTACACTTCTGTCGTCACTGTATATAACAGAGGCAGGTTGATCTTTAAACACTGTTATTCAAAAACACATTTTTCTCATTGCAATCAAGCTCAAATAAATATTAGTAGTGTAATTCTGTACCAGTGTATTATTTTATAGATGTATGATTTGGAAAAAGTACCAAAAGGTTCCATTACCTACATTTTGTAACTAATTTATCAATATGGCACCAGACACATGTCAATATCATTCTTGAGTCTGATCACTTTTCATTTTCAGTGTAAACACCCTCATGAGCAATAGGAGAGTTATCCTGTCAAACCCAACATGGCCTTCCAGTAAACCAATACGCTCCGGTGCTTAAACATCCAGTAAACATTCACGTCTATGTCCTGTGGTACCACCAATCCAAGTTTTTCCTTGCTTCACCACACATTTGTCCACTTTGTGATGCAGTCAAGGCCTAAAGGGTATAGAGACAGACTTGTAAACCGAAGGTTGCGGGTTCGAGTCTCAGGTCCTGCAGGGATAGTGAATGTACAGCTCAAAACCACGACTGAGGTGAGACCCTTGAGCAAGGCAACGAACCCCCAACTGCTCCCTGGGTGCCACAGCACACCACATGTCACTTCACTTTCACTTCCAATTGATCTGGTACAGCTTTTGAATTCAGTCACAGCAAATTGAAGGCCTCATGTGGACAATCCATCCCAGTGAGCATCGCAAAACACAGTGATAGTATTAAGTGCTCAATTCTATTATACTGACTGAATCCAAAGAAAAAGTCAACTTAAACACAGTTATTTTCGGTAAAAACATAACATTGGTCTCTTCGCGCTATGAATGGCTGCTTGAGAATATCTTCTAAAACGTATTGGACAACAGCTCCAAAGATTATTAAAAAATAAAGGAAAATAAAGGAAAAATCTAATAGGGGGTTTGGCATCACCACATTTACTGCCCATCTTTCTTCACAATATATTCGGTTGTTCTTGAAAACTTAAGAGTATCTTTATGGCATGAAACCTGTTTGTGTCTGAACAAATATTCTTGTGTTCTGTCAGAACCAACATACCAACAGTGTCCTTTTACAAGCAATATATATTTTGCCAGAAAACTTAAGTTACAGCATGCTTTTGGGATCCTTTACTTCTTTGAGATCTTCCCAGCTCTTCTCTTGGGCTCATATGGCGTTCTCAGGATGCTGGGTGTCTCTTCCATCACCCTGACCAGCAGGTTATCAATGTAGTCCTCCAGCTCCCGAATATGAGCATCTTTCTTTCTTACCACCTCTTTCTGCTTGATGAGATCTTGCACAACTTCCTCAAAGGAGAGATTGCTGTAGGCCGCCATATTCACCTGCAGATGTTCAGACTCCTACAGGCGAGGAAGAATACATGACAAATGGTATTAAATATCTACTTTTTATTGTCCATAACATGCAGGGAATTCAAAAAATAAACTGTGCTTTTTGAACAATGATTTGATACTTACAATTTCCAATACGAAAAATGCTCATTAAAATACTGTTCAATGTGTATGTGGATAAGCAATAATGCTACATACAGTAGAACCTGGACTAATATCTTTGGGACACCAAAGTAAATTATATAGGGGCAAAATATTTTAGGAGACAAAATTGAAATAAACATGTTATTTAATGCTGCCTTCAGAGCTCACTTGATAAATACGCTTTTATAAAAGGTATTGCTCTAAACACTTAAGCATCAGTTCTCTCAAGCAGAGCGACTCAAGCAGTGTTGACGTGAAAAGTGTCTGCGTCTGACTTCACAATGATATTGAGGAAACAGGCAATTTAGGAACAATTGCTCATCTGATATCAAGTGTTTGACAAATTCTCACTTCTTGCTGCCAAGGTGAAAACAAGCACTAAATGCGGTCAGTTGATATCATCTCATGGAGAGCTCATCCATTTCATTGGTGTCAAAATATGAGTGGATGATTCTCAGTCATGCCTAATTAGTAATTACGGATGCTTAGTTAATAAAAAATAAATAAAATTGCCACCCAAAATCAACATCAACAGGACACAGACCTGAAATTCATCTAATTACCAAACAATCCAAATAGCTCAAGAAATGAAGTACTTACACCAAATCTACACGGATAAGGTTATCTGTGTTTAAGGAAATTAAATTTAAGACTAAGGAAGTCATTATAATAAATACAATCAAGCCATTAAATAAAGTTTAACAGGGACTAAAACCTTTAAACAACATCGGCGTGATTACTTCAGCTGTGAATAGTGATTAGGGCTTATACTATTCACTAAATAATTAATGGAAGAGATGCATACATCCATACATACATTTATATACATATATGAATACACTTGTTATACACTTGTTAAAGAAAATAATATTGGCAAGAACAAGCATCAGCACTTTTAACCTGAAGCTTTGGTCTGAGCTGCTTCTGGGTTTGAACTTGATCCAGCATATCTGTTTATACATGTGACACTTTGATTATGATTATCCTCCTTAGATTACGATAGTGAAAACAAAACATTCCTTCTCTTTTTCCCCTGAGGAAACAGCGGAGCAAATTTGACTCCATAAAACTGTCATTCTAGAAACTAAAGCAAAAATATAATGGCCATAAAAAAGTATTTAGTTGGAAAGTATTTAAAATATAAAAGTACAGTTAAAAAGGTACACCTTCCAAGTAAAAAAAAAAAATGCTGAATGAATCTAGTTTAAAAAAAAAATATATTGTTCAAAATTAGGCAAAAATACATTTGGATGATTTTTGGTATCTGGTAGTGGAACATTTTCCCAGTCAATGTGATGAACTACATCTGCACTGTAAAAAAAAATTTAATGAGCTATTTACTTTTTACTTTTAATTAAGTTAACAATATTACACATAATATTTTTGAGTAGTTTTTCAGGCTTGATTTTTTAAAATGGAATCTACCTGAATAAATCATGTGAAATCTCCTAAATTAATCTATGACACAATGAATTTAACACAGTAATTAGGTAAATTTCCTCATTTATTTTAAGTTGATTCTCAAAAGTCTGATTTTGAGTGAGGTCTGTTTGTATTTTGTCATTTTATACATTTACAATACTGTATACAGCCTAACAGCTCAAGTAGGAACATACTTGAGAAATATTAGAAAGTACTGCACTAGCACTAGCAAAGCTACTGCTTATTAAACAAGGCTGAATGCCTTAGAGGAGTAGTATCCATAACCATAAGCTCTACTCTTCTGCACAGTGGTAATGATTGTACTGTGCAATGGAAAACGTCAGTGTTACAGAAACTTACAAATGTCAAACGTAATTCAACATTAAACATTAATAGATGCTTCCCTTCACTCAAAAACATAAAGTAGCATTTAATTTCAAAATTGACTCTCCATATCCAGCCATATGCAAAGCATGCTGAGAACTAACAATCACCTAAAAAATAAAACTCCAAAATTGAGCTAATTCTCTTAAAATAAATAGACAGTCTTCTATCCTTAATTATTTTAGTTTAATCAGTTCCCCAATTCAAGCACCAAAACTGCTTAAGTCTCTTTTAAAAAATGATTTTTAGTAAAAAGTCTTCAACATTTTTTTAAATAAAAATTACAAGACCCATGATTCATATTTTACAGTATGTAGTGAACTTGAATGGAATGGACTTCATATAGTACATCTACAAAAAATCAGCATAATAAAAAAATAAATACAAATCTCAGTTTGTTTGCTGATGCCACTTGCATACAATAAAATGCATACTACACAACAATTTTTAACATTTAACAAATAATATCTAACATCCCTTCATCTAATCAGCGTGAAAGTACATTAATATAATGCGCGAGCGCGAATCTCTCTGCTTGCGCACGGAATATAGTGTGCCCGCACGCGGAATATAATGTGCCGAGCTCGAATCTCTCTCCGAGCACAAATCTGGGGGAACTGGGCGTGCGCTCTCAGATACACGTTGCTCTGATAAGAATTTTCTCTGGGCTTATTCCATGTGTTCCATGCGTGGCTCAATATCAACAAATAAGATTCCATGTATGATGTCGCGTTTTCATTGGTCAGTCGTTGAAGCCTATTTCTGATTGGTTGTTGCCTTTTTGACAGCGTTTATGCCAAAGAGAAAGAAATCGAAGAGAAGAGTACTTGGCCATGCGTGAATGCACGGGACACAGTCTAAGCACATACACGCTTACTTTAAACGAAGAGGAGAGATTCGCGATTGCACTGAACACGTTTTAAGTGCAGGCATACTCTCTAAAGGGGGCCCAGAGAAAATTCTTACAAGAGCAACGTGTATCTGAGAGCGTGCGCGAGCAGAGAGATTCGCGCTCCGTTCATTATATTCTGTGCTCGGTCACATTATATTCTGCTCGCGAGCAGAGAGATTCACGCTCGTGCATTATATTAATGCCTTCAACATTTGACAGGGAAATAACGCCATAATATGGACACTTCCCCTAAAAGCCAACTATCACCCTCGAAATGGACAGAACAGGCCCTGGTTCCATTTCAGCCATGAGCACACTATCTAATAACAGTATGTAGGTTTACGGCTCCCAGGAATGTGGCTAAGCAGCTCTTAACTCAAGTCTCTCAAACACAGACACATAATACACATAAAAAGACTCTTCTCTAATTAATTCATAGAAAAACCTTTCTTTGAATTGATTAACATACACTTTAGGGCATTGTAAATGCTGTTACTGTTCTTGTACTATTGTGTTTTGTATTATGTTTATGACAGATCACTAGGTAATATAACCTCATCTATATGATGATTGGTATCTATGAGTTAGTTTTTTCATGATCTAAATGAGAGTGTATATTATATGTTGATACCTATGCAACACATTAGTTTTATAAGAATCTTAAAAATTCTTCTCTTGAACCCCCCAATCTAATTTCATATGCAAGGCACCATACTAGGAAGAAGGTACCATTCCTCATTGGCTCAATCAAATCCTGAGGGTGTGACATCGTCACCCTATTTAGATCACTGATCACCAGATCAGGGCTGTTCTTTTAGATTCAGGAATTCCAGGAGAAGATGCTGAGCCAAGAGCCTTAAAAACCAGACTAAGCTTGCGCCAGGCCTTCTGCACTTTTTTTCCATTCATCAAGATCCTCTGATTGTAAACTCAAATCAGCAGAGACCAATTGAAGCCCCAAAGTGCATCAGGACTCTTTTTCAAACATTCAAGATGTGCAAGTTTTAAAATTTTGTCTTATTAATTGATACATTAAGTATCATATGCCCCTTTTAAAGGTGTGTTTAAAGTAAGAAATTGGTGTTTCCTTCAGGCTGTAGATCTGCTGAATATCAAATTGTATCATAGCTTAATGTCTTTATTTCTTATCTCTTTTCTGTTTAAGCTTTAACCCTTTTTCCTATGCCAACTGAATGGGTGTGTATGTTAGACTAGTTTACGTGTTTATGTAGTTAATAAAGTAGGGGTGCATGATGTATATAGGCTGAAGATTAATGCGCATCTCATCAGTAAAGCCGGTTATCTAATCAGAGGTAAACTCCATCAGGTGCATGATTTCACATAGAGCAGCTGTTACCACACAGAGCCGTTGTCAACTGACAAGCCGCGCAAATCCACGTTAATTATCAGTTTGATTAGATAATCAGCTTTACCGGCGAGATGCACATTAATCATTGGCTGATATATATTGTGCACCCCTATAATAAAGTCTTACTTGTATCACATTTGAGATTGTTCATTGTTTGCTCATAACTGAAGTCCCTAATCATGCAGATTTTAGCTACATGCTCTGAGTAGTATTGTACAGTAAAAGTTATTTTCCTTTAACAGGAAAGTAACGTTCTTAGAATTGACAGACATTTGACACTGAGAGGTCAAGTAAACACTTACAGCGGATCTAAATATTTATAATTACTCATAACTAGTTATAATTGATTATTCATAATTTCCCCTTTGAGATGAAGTGCAACAGTGTGTTTGTTGAGTTGAGTGTTTGGTAATGCTGGTCAACATACAACGCAAGCCAAAACAACACTCTGGCAAATACAGAACAGCGAACAGTGAATCAAAGGAAAATTTAGAGAAAGAGATGCTGCATGAATAGCAAAACCACCAAGGCACAAGCTAGCGGGGGCAGAAAAGAGCCCAGGAAATGACCATGAACTGGCAAGCAGCTGATGAGCAGATTTAGGCAATCAGCAGTGTGGGAGCGATAAGACTTCCACTTGGCATTCTTCAGTTGTCTCATTATGGGC
This sequence comes from Carassius auratus, assembly GCF_003368295.1. Lineage (NCBI taxonomy): Eukaryota > Metazoa > Chordata > Actinopteri > Cypriniformes > Cyprinidae > Carassius > Carassius auratus. The sequence continues at coordinate 16,943,782 of NC_039255.1, read as the reverse complement.
ACTAATGAGGGCTTTTGCGTTGAAAATCTAAAACTCAAAGTCCTTTGAAATGCCTCGGCTGGCACTCCCCCCCCCCTTTAATTAAGGCCAGAGACACTATTTCACGGATGCAGTGTTAACACAACCTCGAAAATGGGTGAGGAAAGCCATTTTCAGCAACCCGTCTCCAGTTTCAACATCACTTCAGTGGCTATTCTCACACAGCAGGCAAGCAAACATTGTGTTACTCCGCATTGGACACAATGACGATCACAATCAGTATAAATATGACAACGTGAGAGAGGGCCCCTTACCACGTTTAATGCTGACCGTGGTTTGACCTATAGTGTAAAATTAGCCCAGTGACAAATTGTGTATTATTAATGGTTAGATTTCCAATTATTGAATGAGAGAACATACGGTCCAAGATGGCTCGCTAACGAAATGGAAGCGCACTAATAGCATCACACTACTTCAAATTACATGCAAAGCAAAGACGATGACCACCCATTTCAGCTGTTAATTAGATGAACGGCCCTCCAAGCTGAGCGCCACAAGTGATACTCAGTCAGAGATCAGCATCAATGACTTCCACGTATAATAGGGCTGCAATAAATCACCAATTAAAACTTTGGGCAAGTTTTGAAAACTTATAAGAAATATGGTCAAAATTTGTCTGGACAGTGACTATGTGAAAATACACAGTTGTTAAGCAATGAATAGAAATGGAAAAATATATTCTTACATCTTGCTTATAACATATAAACCTGACTTACATGTGACTATTTTACAAAATAGTGTAAAATAGAAAAGACATACAGTGTACACTACTTATTTCGAATGAACTTACATTTCGCATGCCGTGCTTCTTTTCGGGAGAGGTTCTGAATCTCTGTGTAAGGTCCTCATTGCTAGGGGGATTTCTCATGTTGTCACTGTTAGACACAAAAAAAAGGCAAAACGATTACTTCAATAAATACATAAAATGGACTTTCATCTTATAGGAAACCCCTTCATTTAAAATGCGATTAAAATGAATAAAATCTTGATTGATATAAAGCACTACTATAATGAAACACATCACAACCTTTAATGCACCTGCTACCTGCCTGCAAAAGTTCTTTTGAGTTGACTTTTAGCTATCTGACTGAGGGTCAGGAAATGGTTTTACACCCCCTCACACGCAAACAGCAAGTCTACATATCATTTCTCAACAATCGGTCACAAAGGCATTGCAGCCAGTTACGGCAGTTACGGCACTCAGTCAGTGGGCGGTGTGACCAAAATTGTTTATCACAGTATGAGCAATTTTATACCCCAGTAACGGTATATTTATATCATAAAAAAAATTGTGGTGGAAAGTTTTTGAAGAAAGTCTGTTATGCTCAACAAGACTGAATTTATTGGATAAAAAATCCAGTAAAAACAGTAATACTGTCAAATATTTCTACAATTTAAAATAAATATTTAAAAAAAAAAATTTTTTAATGTAATTTATTCCTATGATGGTAAAGCTGAGTTTTCAGCATCATTACTCCAGTCTTCAGTGTCACATGATCCTTCACAATGATTTTCTGCTCAAGAAACCTCTCTTATTATTAGCAAATTTAAAAAAAGTTATGCTGCTTAATATTTTTGTGGAAACTGTGATACATTTGATACATCAGGAATAGTTGATAAGTATTAAAAACAGCATTTGTTTAAAATAGACATGCTTTGCATTTTAGCATTGTAAAAGTCATATATGTGTCCTGCCTATTATAATTTCTTTCTGAAAAACAAAAAAAACAAAACATACTTTTGAATAGTTGTGTATCTTATATGCAATGTAATTATGTCTATTAGACAATCTAGTGGCATAAATATATTTATGAAATGTATGTAAAAAAATGTAGCTACACTGAAAATGCTTATCTGCAACACTTATCTGCAACAGTATCCAATATTGTTATATATATAGACAGATAGATCGATAGATAGATAGTCTGATGTTGAATTTGTCTTGTTTATTATAACAGGAAATTGGGAAATTCAACCAGCTGACACATTTCTTCCACCCATACCACACCCATCAAACACTACTGCAACTTGCAAGAAAATATACTGACTTTATGCTTACATGGGCTTACCGTTATGAGTAGTGGTTCAATCATTTAATGACAAAACATTTTGAATGGATGGGATCCATTAAATATGCCTGTTATCAATAGTCAGTTAATGTATAATGATGCAAAGGTCTCATAGATCTTTAAAAACTAGACAACCTTAAGCAGGCTTGTTAAATGTATTTTTAGCCAACCTGTGACCTCTGAAAGACCTTTGATCTTAGATGAGAGAGAGTTTCTGGAGAGGATGAAGGGCTTGGTAAGCTACGGGCAGATGAACTGTTAACTGAATGGTCCATCTCTCGTTCAGATCTCATCTCATTGAGCCTAATGACACTGATAAGGTCATCCTAAAAACAGATTTCTCTGACAAACATCAAGTGCTCAACTGTCTTCATCTAACTCTACTACTGACAAAAGAGCAGAGGTTGGAAATGACAAGCAGAAGTAACAGAAGACACATTCCTCAGCAATTATTTTAAAAGAATGAATAACACTATTCAAATAAATATTTTACATATATATTATTTAAACCGTAATGGAAGCTTAAACTAGCTGTAATAATAATAATAATAATACATTTTATTTATATTGCTCTTTTCTTATACCCAAAGCGCTACAAGCACAGAACAAAAGTCAATATACAAAAAAAAAAAAAAAAAAAATTCCCATGTACATCCAGTGTCACCAATCAAGACACAAACACCATCTTAAAAAAAGAGTTGGCAGAGCGGAGAGAACAAGAGGGCATATATGGCGTAATTAAATCACATTTATATGATGGTGCAGTTCAATGCACAGCTTTTTATGTTAATATAAGAGTTTTAAAATCAATACGGACATGGACTGGAAGCCAATGCAAGTTCCTAAGCACCCCAGATATATGCTGACAAGAAGGAGTATGTGTAAGAACACGAGCAGCGGAGTTCTGTTTGTGTTGCAGTCGCTTAATAAACTTTGCAGGTAGGCCAAGATAAAGGGCATTACAATATTCAACCCTAGAGGTAACAAGTGCATGGACAAGCCTTTCTGCACCAGGTAATGAGAGAAAGGCCTAATCCTGGCAATATTCCTTAGATGAAAAAATGCAGATTTTGAAATGTTCTTGATATGTGCTTCAAGTGTCAAATGGGTATCAAAAATTACACCAAGGTTGCGAACTTGACGTAACGTAGATACTACATTATTTTCAAGGTGTAAATTAAACAGGGGTACCAACTAAAAGAACCTCAGACTTTGTACCATTCAATTTAAGAAAATTGTGGTACATCCATAATTTAATCTTTAATAATAATTTAATGCAGACAGTCAGATAGGGTTGCTGATATACCTGTGATATTAGTTTTCGTGCTAATATAAATCTGAGTATCATCAGCATAGAAGTGGAACCCCAAACCATGCTTTCTAATAATCTGCCCTAAATGAAGCATGTAAATATTAAAAAGTATCGGGCCAAGAACAGACCCCTGAGGAACACCATGAAGTACCTGTCCAACATAGTTTTATTGTTTTCTAAAATGACAAACTGTGTACGATCAGTGAGATAAGTAACATAAAAGGCAACAACAAAACGGCTAAAAGCTAGTCTTACCTGGATCTGTAGTGTGAAATGAAAGGGTTGGTTTCACTTGTAAAGGGGTTTGGAGATCGCAGGTCTCCAGAGCTTCCTATTCGCATTCCAGTGGCCGTTTTCTTTCCTTCTTTCTTACCAGTCACTCTGCCCAGAAGACCCACTTTCTCCTTCTTCTCTCTCTTGTCTGCCCCCCACAGCATGCCCTGATCTCCCTCGAAGGGATTGCGGTTGCGTGGGAGAGTGGCGTATTTCTGGGGCATGTTGTCTCCGATGTCGGAAAAGGGGTCAGATGGAACATCGCTGGTTGGGCAACCATATCCATCGCTCTGAGAGTGTCTGTGATATGCAGCTGTGGATGAGAAGGACAGAACATTTTCTTTAGTGATTTTCCACAGAGTGCTACAGGGATGATGCATTTTTGTAGGCCAAACCCAGAGACGATTAAGCATTTTCCTGCTTCCGGTTCCATCATCCTGAAGTCAATGAGATTTGGTCGCCTGAAATACTGTTTGTGTGTGACACAAGCTCAAGATTTTTTCACATTTTATTCTACATCATAAAATACATCAATAATAACCTCTAAGATTTTATTTGCTAACTCACTGAATGGGACTAAAGAGGTTGCTGCAGATATTAAACGTCATCTCTCAAACAGTTAAACCCATCTGCTCGCTAGTCAGCTTTTTAAGCCTTATTGTGTTTATAATCATCCGCTTGAAAACTATTCTAACTCAAAGTTTCAGGGAATTTTTTTTTATTTTATAAATATTGTCGGAATATTGTCGGAAGCTTAATGGTGGTGACACTGAATGCATGCGACTGGTGAAGTTTGTTTATAGCCTATGTTTTTACTTCTGGCTTTTTTTTGGTTAATTTGTGAAGATCATCAAGATAAACAAAATATTTTGTCACGGTGTTTATTTTTTAGCAATAATCCAAAAACCAGGGGAAAAAATCCTACTGGGCTTCAATCCAGAGAACCAGGGTGATGCTAACTTCCAGGTAGGATTATAAAATCTATGTCATCACTGCAGCACTCTATACTGAACAATACTCAATGCTGCTAAAACCACACAATTAAAAACATAAAAGAATAAATAAAGTGCTATACAGAGCACTGTTCTACAGTAAACTACTTAAACAGAGCATGTACTGTAGGTCCTCACCTTTCTCTTCAATAGAATTAATGGAGTCGAGTTTGGGCCTGAAGTGAGTTCCTATCAGATCAGACATGGAGTGAGCAGCAGAAAGTTTCTGCGTCCCAGTGAGCAGCGAGCGTTTGGGTTTGGGTTCAGGTGCAGCCTGAGGATGCCGGTGCTGGTCTGGCAGAGAATCAGTCTCGCTCTGTCCTGAGCGTGGAAGGATGGCAGAAGATGTATCTGAAAAGGCACCATCGTGCTTGCGACCCTTCATCTTTTCCTTGAGTTTGGAGAACGGCGATCTGGGTTTGTCTCGCATAGACAAATCAAACATGCTGGCCGTCATGTTGTTCCGCATGAACTGAATGCTAACTTGAATCTTGCCTCGGTCTTTCCTCTTCTTACCTGGCCGGGAGTCTAGTGTGTACCAGCTGACAATAAAAGAGACAGGAAGTATAAGACATATAGCAAACATAAAACTGTCAGAAATTCAGAAATGCAGGTATAACAGTAAAAAAAAAAAAATCACACACAACTGAATTGATAAGAGCAGATATGCTTAATGCCACTTTGAAGGACTGGGATATAATTTATTTTTCAATCAACTTTTTGATTGATTGATTGTTCAAATATTTTGTTGATCACAGAGTTTATTATCTGTAAAAATCCATAAGTCTGTGTAAAAATCAGTTTTTGTCGAGGGAACCAGGGTGACGCTAACTTACTGTTTTTTAGAAATAAAAAAATGGAATGCTTGATATTTTTTTATTTTTACATATTTCTTTTTAGAAAAAATACGTGAATAATATTTATAGAAATGTACAATTATTTATTTAGATGACTATTATTTCCACGGCAAAATGGCAGAAAGCATTTTGAATTTTCCAACAACATTTATATACTAACCAGTTTCCAATTTTCCAGTTAACACAACCTGTGCACAAAGGTCAACTAGTCATCTAAAACACAGTTAGTCAACTTTACTAGCTTATCTAGATTTCTAATAATAAATAAATAAAAAAACCTGTTGGAAAAGTTGGTACAAATCAAAGCATATTTAAATTCCAAGCACAGCCAATACAGAGCTACACCTCCTTTGCTGTTGTGTCACAAGTGTGGTTGGCCTCTAAGGTGTTATTAAAAACAGCTAGTGGTACATGCACCAGTAATTTGCAGATGTTCCAGTGTACTTTCACAGCTTGATAAAAACAAACAGGAGAAAACCGCACACTCTTTCACTTCTTCTTTTCTGTGAAACCCCCTGGTGGGAAGACTCTCTTTCAGGCTTTGCCGTATGTATAATTCATACAAAAACGACATGGGGGCAAAATGTTTGTCCGGCCAGAAACCCAATTTCACTTCACACAAGTCTACAGCATAGTCCATTTAGTCCATTTGAAAGCCTTCCACCTTCCTGAGGATGCATAAAATAGTAGGGATAAACATAATTTCCTGGTAACTGCAAAGGTTTGGGCCACATAAAGAATGTGAAGTAATACGCCTCCATCTAGGCCGTTCCTTGGCTCCTGTTTATTTAACCTCTTGCTCTTTTTTTCTGCTGGAAGTAATGTGATTGATGCTGTAACTGTGTGAAAAGGAGGTGGCATTTACACAAATCTGGCCTTTGTTCTTTGATGCTCACACCGGTATTTGGAGATTATGAAATGGACCATATTTCAGCAGAGGCACATGAATCTGAAGAGTGGCTGAATATTGATGCTATTGCAGTTCAAGACACTTGGAGCATAATCATTAATTTAGAAATGATGGTCATGAACATTTAAGGTATAGTTACAATACTAGACAGTTTTTTTTTGTTTTTTTTTAATACAGGGCCAAAGATTTTAAGTGAGCGGATGCCATACATCATTTTACACCAGCCAAATGTATGGTGGAAACCCATATTTCCAGAATATATTTTCAATTACATATTTTTTTTCATTGATGTCAGTCAATAATATCCAATACTGCATATTTTTTGTGCCGGTGAATAAAAGCCATATATATATATATATATATATATATATATATATATATATATATATATATATATGTACACACATTTAAAAATAGCAATACAAAAATAAAAATGACAAAATGCATAACAAAATTGCTAAAACTTTTAAATTAAGATGAAACGGGAAACAAAAAAATCTAAATACTACTGAACTAAAATAAACAATAACACATACTGTACTGATTAACTGTATAATTTAAGTAATTTTCTTATGAAAATGTATTGCTATTGTAATAATATTTTTTTATAATAATATATATATTTTTTATTTGCTTATTATTTTAAATGATTATATATACGTTAAGGTGGGGAAGTTCTGTATTTTGTCTTGTTCCTTTGAATAGTATATATATAAAAATTGTAATACTTAGCAAATCTCAAAATGACTATCTATTTTTCCATAAACTTCATTATAAATGTGTGATGTCTAAACTCACTTTTATTTAAATTGACTGATTTTTGTGTTTTGCAATTTATTAATACTGAATGGTATAAAATTTTGATAATGCCCTCACATGAAAATAATTATTGGCTTATCTGTATGTATCTGTATGGCACCCATATCCAAATGACAAAGGCAGATTTTGAATGATACATTCAGCACAGTCCATCCAAATGTGCTAAAAAAAACGCTTATGACGATATACATTAAGGCCCCGTCCACACGGAGAGCGTTTCTGTGAATACGCACAAATTTTTTATCGGATAGGCGTTTCGTCCACACGGATCCGGCGTTTTCGTAAGGTGAAACCGCTATTTTTTTAAACCGGGTCCCAGAGTGGATAAATTTGAAAATGCCGTCTTTGCGTTTTCGTCTGGACGGCTAATCCGTATATTTTCTGAAACGATGACGTCATCAGCCCACGTCTCCCCCCTAGTCAGACACCTCTACGTCACGTAACAGCAACAAAAACATGAACAAACACTGAACGATTGTCGTTTTATTAACTAACATTAACACTGATTAATAAATGTATTGTTCCATGTTCGTTTGTGTACCACGCGCAAGGTTTATGAGCATAGTCCCAAGTCTTCTTCTCTGTTTTTAGTGTATCTCTGTGGCAGAATTACAGTGCCACATACTGGTCTGGCATGTATACTACTTCATTTTGCGGTTTCGTGTGGATGCGGATATTTCTTGAGACGCGGAAAAAAAGATCGGATTGGGGTAAGCTCCGTCTCCGTGTGGACGGGGCCTAAAACTGCTTTATTTAAAACCTGATAAACTGAGTAGAGTGTGATTTGTTTTTCTTTGTAAAAATATCAATCAGGCCTTTTCTTGACCTCAGCACTGATTAAAAACTCACAAACCAGCCTCCTAGAAATGCAGTTCAACACTTCTGACCTAGAGGCAGGTCTTTCATGCAAACACTACTGTAAACACTCCTTCAGTATCGGAACACACTCCCCTCTGGGGTCGTCACAGGCTGCCATCTTGCCGAGTGCTCTTCTTCCATCATGGCACAGCTAGTGAATGTTGATTATGTTTCTTTTCAAGACCATCCACACACTGGGGAGCTTGTAGATCCGAGGGAAGAGGGTTTACCTGGTCTCAGGCCCAGTGAGGGAACTCTGATCTGGGCATGTGGAGAGCCAGACAGCCCCTGTTCTTCACATGGGAGTCAAGGCCAAGATAAATCTTCTTCTGTTTGGAACCGCAATACTCCCACTCTGCGAGGGCCGCTGGGAACCACCGTACAATCAACAAACACAGGTGTGCGATAATTAGGGCCTGTTGACTCCAGTGTCGAAACGGACTCTTGTACCATTGCGTCAGTTAGAGGAAACCCTTCCAAGAACAGAATCAATGGGGACTGCTTACCCTGAGACTTTTCAGGGGATGCAAGGTTGGTAGAGTGATTTAAGTCACAATCATGACATATTTGTCAATGATTAAGCTTGGAGGAAGTGTAAGGATGCATCAATAATAATATTCTAGCAAATACCAATAAGCCCATAACTATTTTCATGCACATTGAAATAGACTATGGATGTAGTATCTGCCTATAACTGATATGGTACCGATATGTGACCCTGGACCACAAAAGTCTTAACTTCCATGGGAATGTTTGTAGCAATAGCCAAAAATTATTTTAAAAAGATATTTTGTAAATTTCCTACCATAATGATATCAAAACGTCATTTTTGATTGGTAATTTGCATTGCTAAGGACTTCATTTGAACAAATGTAAAGGTGGTTTTCTTAATATTTTGATTTGTTTTGCAAAACAAAACTTTCCCTCAGATTCCAGATTTTCAAATAGTTGTATCTCAGCCAAATATTGTCTGATTCTAATAAACTATACATCAATTGAACGCTTATTTATTCAGTATTTATTCATGTATAAATCTCAATTTTGAAAAATTGACACTTTAAGGTTTTGTGGCCCAGGGTCACATATATTGTGAATTATTACTACAGTGCAAAACTGACTTACATGCAAATGGAAAGCAAATATCAGTATTCTAAAATCTAATTTTTTTTAACTGAGTTCTGTCACTTGTCACTTTCTTTAACATCAGGTATGCAAGACACTGGCACTGCCTTTTCTAGTTCAGCCAGCCATACTGGTTTCTCTCATAATGCTCAAACAACCTATAGTTTGTACATATCCAAAAAAGCTAAATCAGAAAATAAGACTCTCTTATGAGCAGTTTTGACATTTAGTTACAGAAAGTAGCCTATGTCATATCTGACAATAAAATTAGAGGAAGTCAGAAGACAGAAGAACACAAGACACAGTTTCCTTGAAGCAAACATACCTGTTAGTCACCAGGACCTGACAAACAGAGAGGAAAATATAATAGCAAGCAGGACAATCATCCTCACTAGACCTGTTCATCTACCACAGGATTGTGACTCAAACTGCAGGGAGTCAAAAGGCTTTTATGTGAGTTTCATACCAGAACAAAACTGGCCCGCATGAGATGGCTGCCCTCCTATAGTAATGCACAGCAATAGCATGTCCATAGACTTTTAAAACTCAAACAACAGGTTTTATAAACAAAGACAGGATTACGTCAGAAGATTACTTCAAATGAAACTGCATAACCTATTGTTACAGAAGTTAAAAATAGCCCAGGTCATTACAAAACCTTTATGTTAGAATTTGAATACTATTAACTGACTTGACTTTAAAATGCAGACAATCCTAAAACACTGGGGTCTGTATGCTGATATGTCATAGCGATGTCTGCTCTTAAATAATCAGAGAGAGAGAGAGGCCTGTGATTTCAAAAGAATCACAGAAAAGAAAGGATTGCATAAATACAATTTAAACAAGATTTCTCAATTGTAATACCAGAAAGGGGAAGCCATTTAGGGTCAGTTACCTCTTTTAAGTTGCACTTCTGCTTATTTAAAAAATGCTACATCTGCATAATTTACACAACTTTTGACAGCTCCTTAAAAGATAAAAAAAAAATGAATTAAGTATTTAACTCACTTACTCAGTTTTTCGCCGTTCCTTGTTGTCAAATATTTCATTTAAGTTGATGATTTTTTGGCCCAGGAATTTATCCAATCCAACCAGGGACCTATGCATGACTGTGAAACACAGCTCATAAACCTCTGGATTGCTCTCCATCAGCAGCCCTGGCAGTTCAAATGAAGCCTCTTCTCTCCACACTGGGCTGAGGGTCTTCTCCGCCACCGATGTGGAGTACTTCTCTTTGCCCAGCTGGATAATGGTGTAGGCATCGTTGGTACCATTCTTGCCCTTTGGTTGCAGGTCTGTGGCTTGAAGAACAGTGGCTTGGACATGAGTTGGAAACCACTTCTGTGACTGTTCGCCCAATGACATGATGAGTTCAGGTGTAAAATTATGGATTCTGATGTATGGAATGATACGTATATTACTTCAATTTGGCCTTGGCAATTTGTTTAGCTTCTAATCACAGGAAAATAACAACCAAGAGTCTATAAAAATTTTACGTTATTTTTAAAAGCGTGGGAAGAACATATTTGTCATTTCAAAAGCTGTGTCTATTAACAGAGCAGGAAATGATGTTATTACACTCTGCAAACACTCCACACATTCACCCTGCTCCAACTCAGGTCACCTAAACCAAAGAAGAAAAAAAAAATCAGTCTTAGAAAAATTATATTAAAACTTAAATTCATATTACAAATGACCCAGAAATTACAATTGTAACTTAAATCAATCAAACAAAAATTAAATAGAAGCAAGCGATTTTTTTCTTTCTTACTAGTTTTATTGTGGAGACCAGAAAGTCTGAATGTTTTTTTTTTTTTTTTGGCTACTAAATTTGCCAAAAGTTTTTGGCAGTGACAAACTTTGTGTTTTGCAAAGCTTTCTGCTTAAGCTGTTGTGGTGTTTGTTCACATTGTTTCTAGATTATTGATGCATTTTAAATAATTGCTAAAAGCTTCATTGGACAAAAAAAAATCCTGACACAAAATGAGCAGCTAACATTAATTGACTAATCATATCAGCAGCACATGTGAAAGTGTGAATGAGTACTAGTCAGGTGAAATCACTATCATACTAATTCAAATTGTAAGAGCAGATGGATTTTTACAAAAGGAGAGAAGAAGTGCTTCCAATCATTGTGTTCTTGTTAGCAATGGTTACCTCCAAAAAAACACTTGCAGCCAATATCGCTTTGCGTCAGAATGGCTTCACATGCAAGGATATTGCTACAAAGAATATTGCACTTAAAAGAACCATTTACCGGATCATCAAGAACTTCAAAGAGAGCGGTTTGAATGCAGTGAAGTAGTCATCAGGATGTCCCAGAGTGTCCAGCAAGCGCCAGGAAACCGTCTCCTCCTGAGGAGTCCACTACAGAACCGTGTCTCCAGCAGTGCAGCGCTTGCTCAGGAATGGCAGCAGGTTTGTGTGAGAGCATTTGCACGCACAGCGAGGCCAAGACATTTGGACAACGGCCTGGTGTCATGAAGGGCAGCAAAGAAGCCACTTCTCTCCAGGAAAACATCAAGGATAGACTGAAATTCTGCATGAAGTACAAGAATTGGACCGCAGAAGACTAGTGCAAAGTTATTTTCTCTGATGAAGCTCCCTTCCGACTATATGGGACATCTGGAAAATCGATTGTTTGGAGAAGAAAAGGTGAACGCTACCATGAATCCTGTGTCATGCCAACAGAGCAGCATCCTGAGACCATTCATGTGTGGGGTTGCTTTTCAACCAAGGGAGCAGGCGCTCTCATAATTCTGCCTAAAAAAACACTGCCATACATAAAGAATGGTATCAAAATGTCCTGCAAAAGCGACCTCTTCCAATGATCCATGAGCAATTTGGTGATTTCTGCATGATGGAGCACCATGTCACAAAGCAAGAGTGATAAAGAAGTGGCTTAAAGATCATTACATTCAAAATTTTGGATTCATGGGCAGGCAACTTCCCAGATATCAATCCCATAGAGAACCTGAGGTCAGTCCTCAAAAGGCTAGTGGACAAGCTCACAAATTGTGATCCATTCTGAAAACTTATGAGGCGAGAATGGATGGCCATCAGTCAGGATTTGGCCCAGAAGCTAATATCCAGCATGAGTGAATTGCAGAGGTTATGAAGAACAAGGGTCAACAATGTAAATACTGACTCATTGATTCATATATACCTGATTTATTTGTTTTTGACAATAAAAGCCTTTAAAACTTATGATATACTTATCATTGTTTCTCAGTATACTATAGAAACATGTGGAAAAATAGAAATCTACAAATACTGAAGCTGCAAACTTTGCAAAACACAAAATTTGTCACTGCCAAAACTTTTGGCCATGACTGTATATCTAAAACTTATATCATTCACATATATCGTTTGCAATTTAAAGTGGTTTATCAAGTATATTAAACAGCGTAAATTCATGTCAAATACATATAATGCTGTTGTTACAGCCGACACTACTGGGGTGTAACTGGAAAAAAAAGCCCATGGATTTATTATGGTAATCAAACTGTCCAAAATATTAACTATGTTCCATCACCTAATTTAATTTTAAAATGTTTAATTCAAAATGGTAATTCCACAGGAAACCTTGGCATTCAATTAATTATGTAACTTAGCTTATACACCGTGGCACTATTATTATTATTATTATTTTTTTAATGCAGATTAAAAAAAGGTGCGAGGTTTACTGTATACTGTATATCAAATTATAAATGTGTACATCAAATAAGAGAACCGGGTGTTAAAATAGATACCAGCTCTGTCATTTAACAGTAAATGTATAATCGAGACCAGAACGTTTTAATTATATAATTTATTTTCATTATATTTACTGTATTTTTAATTGATTGCTCTGTTCTGTTAATCCTTTATATTTCAAAACAGAGACTTACAACTTTTACTTTTACCTCAGGAGGACTTTACCATGGCTCAAACTCACCCAGTGCTTAAAAAAAAAAAAAACATACGCGGTCTCTCCTTATTTAATCCAGTTAGAAACACCACTGCTAGGTTTATTACCCCCAGATACTGCTGCTGTCAAACAGTCATCCAGCACAAGGCTCTGATATTTACCTCTGAAGCATCTTTCTCGAACACAGCTAGCGACGCCACTGCATGAGGAATGACCGCTTATGCCAATCGGTATCAATTCTCTTCATCTGTGGTGAATGAAAATGAATAAATTGCTGTAAACGACACTAATGCATCTTAAACAAATGTGTGGTATTCCAAATCAGCCGTGCACTCCACTTCCTAGTTCCTCATTTCCGCCGATGTGGTGACGGGTCGAAGTGCAAACTCCTCCTCTGTTGCCGTGGAAACTCAGGATTTGATCGGCGCGCGCCTGGCGCTGTTCCTGGGATTCGAATGACTGCGAGGCTTATGATGGTTTGCGTGCTTCGTTTCCCTTCTGTTGTTAATTTTGTCGAGGAAAGAAACTGATAGAGGAATAAACAGCTTGTTTGTAAATCATTGTAATGCTGATTAGAATAATAAAAAATGGGTCAAATGAAACATCATAACAATTAATATCATTGTAACATCCTATAGGCCTACATTTTAGATAACTTGGATAGTGTTTTATATAAATGACCTTTAGATAAAATAATGTAAAATTATTGTAGGCTACTCAATCAGTAATATTAGTTTTTATTTTTATTATCAGGTCAGAAATCAGCAGTAGCAACGGGGAAAAGAATGAAAAAGGGCTATATAGTAACAGAATGGAAAAATATATACATATATATAATTAATGCATCAGAAGGTTAATGACTTTAGAATAATGGAAACCGAATCCAAATGAACAAGAGTTGCATAAATTGTGGAAAACAAATAAAATGTAGAGGGAAGATCAAAATCACCTCTCTGAAAAAGCTGAATGGAATCCTGTTCAGGCTATCTGGCATAGGCCTACTCATAATGTCCACTCAATAAAGTCAATAAATGTCTATTGGAGGCTCTTGACAAAACTAAACCAACCAAACATGTTAACATATTGCCTGTCCATGTTTCTTGGGAGAGGACGTTGAGGTGCTGATAAGAGGAGCTCATTTAAATGAGAACAGACGTGTGTGTCATCCCAGTTGACAGGTACATCTTAACTAAACACACCTGCTCTTTCATTTTATTCTCTTTATCTCTCCTTATCCCCATCAGCATGCCATAACCTCAGTGCATTGTGTACATACCAGAGTCAGAGGCATGAGCCTGGCACATTCGTCACACATAGATTATAACTCTTATCTGGAGTGTATCTCAGGATGAAAACGGGCCTGGTGTGGGGAAATATTAGGTCATATAAAATGCATTTAAGACAGCTTAAACTGAGGAGAGGCTCTTCCATGTGCAATTTCGATTTATGCCTCACTGCAAACACCAGGAAACAGCTGAGGAACCAGAGCAGAAGAATCTCACTGAAGATATCTGTATGGTCCTTTCATGAACCAATCAATCAATATTTAATATATGTATGTACACACTCATTTCTTGTTTCACTCTGTTATTTATTTTTACGCAATGCAGACAGACAGTTACATTGTTATACCAGTAGGTGGCGATACATTTTTATAATGAGTGAGTCCATTGTATCATTCAATGAAATGATTTATACACAAATTATAATTCAAAAACTATAATTCAATCAAGAACTAAACTACTGTGTTTATGAGTGAGTCATTAATTGATGTATTCAGGAATGCAAGAAGTGGTTGTCTTTATGAATAAGTCACTGAATCATTTATTTAAACAATTCTTCTTCTTCTTTTTCTGTGAAGAATATTTAAATACTCCAAACCTTTTTCCACTATAAATAATTTCTTATGCAATTGAAAGTTTCCATGGATATTAAAGGTTCTTCATGGATCCATAGATGCAAATTAATTTAGTTTTAAAAATGTTTTTGCGCTTTAGAAACCCTATGTTCGAATTTTGACTTGTGAACCTTTCCGATCCCATCTCCAGTTTACTTCTTGTCAACTTTCTAACTATCCCATGTAAATAAGTGCCAAAATAATAATCAGAAATACTACTACTGTGGGGTTGCATGGTTGTGGCTTTGTTTTGAACTATTTTCACTGGTGGAGCTAAAACAGACAAAATAAAGATGATAGGAAAGAATAACTTTTTTTTCCTCTCCATTCCATAAATTTAGTTCTCAATTTTGCACTGTTCAGTTCTAAAGAATCTCATGGGGTGGAAGAGGCTCATGGCCGTAAAGAGACACTATCAGGGGTCATGACACCAATCCTTAATTTGACAATTTGTTCGACACTTTCATGTATTACTTTCTAAGACCATAATACGTCTGTGTGCCTCTGGAGTGGGATAAAAACATGAAAGGCTCTACATTCCAACCTCACCTGCTTCCTTTTATTGTTCGCCTCTGATAGACTATATAAAGGAAAAAAAAATCCATCAAGTCATAAATTAGCCTAGAGTAATGTATGGCCTCAGTCCACTTTTCCAGAGGAATGATGTCGTAGCCCATAAACTGTCCAATATACAAAAGGACCCTGTATTGCATATCAGTGTTGGCCTGTATTAGGAATAATCTTTATAGGCCTGGATCCTCTGTAAGGTCTCTTGCCACAATCAGACAGCTGGATCTTCTTTATGCCCCTTTCTTCAACACTATATAGGTTGTTTTACATTTATTAAACACTTTTAAGCATCGCTGGCTGCAAGATTGCCCATCTGTGTGGAGGGAGCACGTGAAGGTGAGGGGATGCCATTGTAACTTCAATAAGGCTCATATTGCACTTCAGGTTTACAGACAGGTTGTGAGATTGATTTAAAAGTCTGTGCTTTTAGTCAAGAGGACATTCAGATTACAGATGCAAAATTTAATAATAAAAAAGTAGGAGAGAAGAGCACAAATCACTGCTGGCGCTGCGCTCTGTGGAATGTTAGGGTGTGCAATCCACGTTGATATATAGATCTGCAGATGTGCATGTTGCCTGCGACGGCTGGAGTAGAAATTGTTGGGAGTGTGCGGCTGCCGAAAGGTCCATTGTGTGGAACAATACTTCAAGAGTGTTTATTTGAGTATCACTAAAGGGTATAACCTCTCACCCCTTCATAGCCGCCTGTCACAGAAGTTCAGAAGTTGCACTTTGAGCATCGAGGAAAAACTCTGAGGCCGAATCATAAACGGTGATGGGTTTTAAAAAAAAACACATTTATCAAAAGTAACATTAAGATGATTTATGAGGACATATTTCTCTTATCTTATCTTGTGTGAGCACAGATTCTCTTTGTGATGCAACTGTGCGTGTGTGTGTATTTTGTGTGCATTCATATGTCTGTCTGAATAATCACATGAGGATATTGAGGTTGCCATATATTTTATAACTACAATCAAACAACAGTAAATGAAACAGCAAAACAAAACATTCAAAAGTCATATTTTTTTTGGAATTTTCATGGCTGCACGGCGCAAAACTGCTACTGGTATGATACAGTTGAGCTGTGCTTATTTAATGATGCTGAGCATTGTGAACTGGCAAGCAAGTCATTTGCAAATGTAAACATACTGTTGGTATGTTGCAAGACAAACATTATGAAATAAACAGGTTATAGCATTTGCCAAAGTGGATTCGATCTATGTATTTCACTGCATGAATCGAGTGCTGCTTTTGAATGCTGTTCTGTATGCATGAGAGGATGTGCAGACCAGGGATATTGCAAACAAATTAAACAAATGAGAGTGATTAAAACAGCTGGATCCACACATGGCATGACCAATTCAGGGAATTATGGAGGCAAAATGCATGCAATTATAGCAAATGAAGTACATCCACTTTGCGCTACTCAGATGTTGCATTCATTTAAATGGTCTGTTTCTGCAGTGCAATTCATATTACATTCAATAAGCAATAGAATCCCCTGTGTCCTTCTGCTGTAATTCAGCTGAAGTTTTCGTAAAGATCTTCTCGCCAAAGGAAATCATTTGCAGTCAGAGATCATGATGCTGAAATCCTCAAATGGCATTGCATTTCATAATATTGTTGGGAAATTTGGAAAGAACACTAATATGGTTGGTTTTTAGCTGTTGTGATTTCTTATAATTTTATCAAAACTAACTTTGGCTTTCTGAGAAGTGATTTTGTAATTGTTGGGAGTCCACCATAGTTTTATTTGATTTATGGACTTTTTCAAGACAAGAAACTGGGGGAGAGAAGTGGGGTAGTCTTCATTTCAGTAACAAGTGAAGGTTGCTTACTATATAAAAAAGAGAGATATGGATTATTGTTTATTATTTTTTTTTTTTTAAAGAAGCAACCTTTACTTTTTACCTCAAGGGTATATTTCAGTCTAGTCCAATAACTGCTCAACTACTGTAAACTAACTTGCCAAGTTGATTTAGAATATAACCCAATTGATTTACTTGTATGAAATGCATTGTTATGTTATATGAAAAACATTTCCCTCTCATTTCAAACTGCTTTTACACTACTGTATCTTTTCAATTGAAAAGCATGTCTAAACATCTCACGTTTTTACCCAGTCATTCCATTCCCAATAAGTCAGTGAATGGTTAGCTGCTGCCATGTGTTCAACAGCCAGGATGCTGAG
Organism: Carassius auratus; assembly: GCF_003368295.1. Lineage (NCBI taxonomy): Eukaryota > Metazoa > Chordata > Actinopteri > Cypriniformes > Cyprinidae > Carassius > Carassius auratus. The sequence goes on along the minus strand of NC_039255.1, from coordinate 16,925,960 downwards.
AGATTGACAGCTCATGTCTTCAGGGGGCAAGGGAACAGGTGTTCTTCCTGCTGGAGTTTAAGAGAAGTCCCCTGTGCCCCAGCCTGAGAGAGTGAGATAGTAAAGAGAAAGAGAGAGAGAGAAAAGACCCATGTGTGTGCCCCGCGGCCCCTCTTTCCCCCCTTATGTGTGTGTATATGTTAGAGTGATGGAGAGGTATGCAGTGCCATAGTTCAGACACATGCTAATGCGCTCCCAGAAATAATTTGGGAAAAGATGAAGGAGAAAGGCCTTGAAGTTGTTGTGCTAAAGTACACAGGGCTTTCTGAAAGATAATATTGTTATTATTATTTTTGAATAGAACATTATTGACTAAAATAGCTTTATCGACAATTATATCAAAATAACAACCATAAGTAATTTTAAGTGATGCACTGATAGTAGAGCTGCGTGATATGTAACATGCAACTGTTGTTTTTCAATTAATAATTTACTCATCTTTCTGACTGCCACATTCTGCCTTTGCGCTATTACGCTTTATATTAATAGACTTCCATTAAATGTTTAAGTGACTGTAAAAAGAGCAAACCCATCTCAGTTTCACACTTGATGAAAGAGAACGTGCCAAGTCCATATCAAAGGTCTGTCTGTTAACAGAAGAGCCGAGTGAGTTGATCTCTCAGTAAGATCTCTCTGTCGGTGCTTGATGAGTTAAGCTATTGCATGTCACTAATTCTGATGCCTGATGACATGTGCTGGGCCACCGAAGATCGACAGAAACCGACCTGTCAGATTTCACAAGCCAAAAATTCAGCTGGAATTTCATAATGCATCTCTTCCTTCTCGTGAGATTTCAGCTTAATGTGTTTGTTTTTGACACAGTATAATAAAATTTCATTTATAGATCACTATTATACCACAGTACTAAAAAGAATACTTTAATAAGGATGGCTTTTAAGGGTTATGATTCTATCCTTTCATTTTATCAAAACTACTTTAGGCTTTCTGAGAAGTGATTTTTGAGAGTTTTTAAACCATAGTTCTATATCAACATTTCACACTTCAGCATATCAAAAATGATCAGTTTATAGTTTAGAAAATGGTAATTAAATATGCCAAGAAGAACAAATTGATCTTGATGATTTCAGATAACACTTATCTGAAAAAAATGATTGGCTCAAAGTGTCTGAATAATTTGTTTGTATCAGTTTTACTGGTAGTCCACTGTATGAATAATTTTATAAATTAACTTACATAAATTAACTATAGTGTCCTGCACCCAATTTATAAAATTATATCTGGTGTCTGAATAATTATTTTTTTTCACTGTATATATATATATGTTATTGTAATTATTTAAGGTTCACACAACACTCACAAACAAAATATGTCAATTAATTTAGAATGTAAAAATAATCACACACGCTCACACGCACGCACGCATGCACACACACACACACACACACACACATATGCGTTTGTGTGTGTGTGTGTGTGTGTGCTCTTGTTATTGTGACATATCAGGACACAACTCTGTATAATGACATGGGTATGACACAGGTATTACAAGGAGAGGGTGACTTATGAGGACATAACCCATGTCCCCATTTTTCAAAACGCTTATAAACCATACAGAATGAGTTTTTTTGAGAAAGTAAAAATGCACAAAGTTTCCTGTGAGGGTTAGGGTTAGGTGTAGAGCCATAGAATATACAGTTTGTACAGTATAAAAACCATTACGCCTATGGGTTGTCCCCATTTTTCACAAAAACAAACATGTGTGTGTGTGTGTGTGTGTGTGTGTGTGTCTTTTTTATGTATACAGTGTGAGCAAACATACATCTGTCTTTGAGGTAGTCAGTGAAACCTTTTTTGCTCTCAGAATTTGAAATTATTTTTCCACAGTTTTGCTTATAGCCTGAAGTAGGAGAAATGGAGAAAAAGCTGTTGCAGCATTCCATGTTTCCATGTAGGAGTATAAGAGCCTGTGTTATTTGCATACCAGGGACATATTTAAACTGTATTACATGCAGGAGAAGTATAACGGGGAAAGAGGCTATACATCTAAAGTAATGATGAGTTCAAAAATGTGTGAGAAACGGCTTTACCCTGCATGGAAATACACTCTCTGGGATCATGAAGTCTCCTTGGCTTCAAAGTGCAAAAGCGCTCTAGTGAAAGCCTATTAGCAGTCACTGGGAAGCTCAGCTCCGCACTAAACGGCGTGCTGTTTTCATGTCTTCCCTTAGTGATAAAGCCTTATCTATTTAAGATGCTTGAAAACAGCTCATATTCATATTGTGCAGCACATTAGAATAAATTAAATAAACACACACACATATATACATATATATATATAAAAATCAAACTCCATTCAATTAATCACATACACAAAGAAAAGACATCCACATTGAAAGTCTCGCAGAATAAGCAAAATCTTACCACGAGACAAGGCTTTCCTTAATGTTTAAACAAATCAATCAAATTCCTGAAGATATTTGTGAAAATGTGCAAAGATTTTTTTATTGAATGCACATGGACAGGATTCTGTTAACAGCTTTATAAAACCTAAACATAGACAAACCCATGATGCAATTATAGTAATCGTCACGTGTCATTTTATTAAAAAAAATGCACACTGAAAACACACTTTTACATTGTACTGAATGCACAACTGATTCAGATTATAGATTAAGGAATGTACAGGTTCACACATTATGGTGTAAAAATTGATTAAATACAGAATAATATATGATTTATTTTTCTTCATCATTGACATAATTTGCATATCAATTCCATATAGTTTGCATATTGAAATGAGGTCATCTTTAAATAATAATCATAATAAATTTTTATTAATAATAAATAATAATTTACTATTATTTAGAACATGCACACATTCGTATAAAAACTGTTTCACAACTTTACAGACAGCCTTCATTTGGTGCAACACATAGAACAGAAATATATTTATCCATTATATATTATCTAAGCTGGTAATGTCAGTGCAGTCCTCTTTTGTAAAATATGAGATAAGTAGATACATCCCTTTTATTGGTAACATTTAGCTAAATTGGTGCCCTTTGTGTGCACCTGGAGCAAAAGGTTAGCACTGTGGCGAAGGTCTTCTCTCTCCACAAGGATGCGTTCAGCCGATAAAGGTTGTCTCGACTTGCAATGCACAAGCGATACCATAACTGATATATTGTTGCATCGTGGGTAGGAGTAGATTCAACACACTTCCGACTGGATATCACAAATTTATATTTGTGCATATTAGATTTTATAAAAGAAAGCCTCATTTTAGGGAATGTGAATAAGAATTAAAAGAGATTTTTGTGATAACATCCAAATTAATATAATATAGTTTCAACATTTTTATTGATCAAGCGGGTTTCTAAAGCAACAAATATTATCAGTCAATGGCCTGTAAAAAAAAAAAAGAAAAAAAAAAGATAATTCTCACACATTTATTATTATTACTATTATTTCTTACTTTTATTTATTCATTTTAATCATTTAGATTGAGATTTCTTTAAAAAAAAGTAATTTATGAGCAATTCATTTTTTTAAACACATAGTTCAAACAAAAAAAATGGTTAAATACTTTAAAAACAATTAATAATCCATAGCAATATACATAACAAATGCATTTAGTTATACACAATTTCTTTGAATATGCCTTTTCCATTACCTGTTTTGTCAGATAGCATGATGAGAGTGGAGGCAGACAGGCACATCGGGTGAAGTTCTGCTCCAGCTAGAACAGCACAATCATCTAATCCCTGAAGCAGAAGAGAGCGCCGCACAAAACTACTGTACACACACTCACACGTCTTCACTCTGCAGCTGTGATGAAGTCATCTAGGGGTCTTGACACGCTTTAGTCTAGCTTAGAAATCATTTTCAAATGTTTTGGGACTGGTGTCCACGCTAGACAGTTACAAGGCTAGTACTGCACAAACCCACTGGCAAAGTCAGAGCTATTTATGGTTGCTTAATACCGCAAATGGTGTTTTCAGGAACCTGCAACAGCCATGTACTCATAAATCAAGTTTTGCTGATCCATCTGGTATGTGCATGTGAAAAAATGTCTGTGATGTTAAATCAATAAGATCATAATCTATATATTCACAAAATGTTCACAATAAATTATGTTGTTTAATAATTATTTATTGCATAATTTCCATACTGTGTGTTACATTAATGGTGTTTTTTATTTGTGTGTATGACACCTTATATATATTAGTATTTACATCAGCTTGTGGAAAACCTACTTAAAGTAACAAAACAGATTTTAGACATATAAACATACATATCACACTCATATAACATTATATGTGTGCGTGTGTGTGTGTGTGTGTGTGGGGGGTGTGGTATATATATATTTCCAAACTTAACATTTTACATTACTTTATTTATATTATTATATATTTTATAAGTTTGGACTTGCACACTAAAATGTAGTACGTTGCAGTGAAAATGTCTAAACTTGTTTTTTAATAACTCCCGTAGCTGTCATAGGTATTGTTAAAAATTCTTCCCAGGTGTCCCAGGAGTACTATCACAGGAGGGTCAGCGAGTCACAGCACTGCTTAACCGTCACCATCACTCTTTATCCCGCGCTCCTCAAGACGTGTTAGTGACCTTACCAAAAAAATCACTTATATCTGACCAGACCGCTAATGCACTATCCAGATGTTATGCATTCGGCTTCATGTTTGATGTTTTTGTACATCTACTCTGTGTCTTATCCTGAACATGGCCTGCAGATCATATTTTTCTTTCTTTATTTCTTTCTGTCTTTCTTATTATCTTGTACTTTTCATAGTCTGAAAACAAATGGGGAGGCTGCATACAAATGTGAAAGTCAAACCACATAATTATATTTTATAAACAAAGGGCATCTTTCATCAAAAAAGGTGTTTCCATTTAAAGAAAAAACGATGTCTTAAAACACTAAAGGTTACCAAGATGACACTATGCTTCTTAGATGCGTTTGACTGACACATTTATTTCATTTTTTTTAGGTTTATGACCTAGAAGTCCGAGACAGAGCGGCGATAATTACAATATTGTACTTAACAAATGGAAAATGCAACCTCCAAAGTGATTTTTCACTTTTCTTAAAGGAACATTAATTTAAACGGGAAGAAATATTCTTGGGGAGGACAAACAAAGAGCAGTAGGTCAGTTTCAAGTTCACGTAAAAGTCAGCTGTTGTTAGGGTCACGTATCGACAGAGTTCATTTAAATTAGTTTCAAGCATTTGAATCTGAATGTCAAGCAAATTTGATTTTGAGCATTCAAGCTCCTATGACATTGATTCTCTGTGAATAAAAAGCAAAATGCATTCAATATTTCTATATTTTGCTAATCATTTAATTATTCCACCCACTCTGAGAGTGGATTAGAATGATTTCGACAGAGAATATAGTACCTAGTCACTTACCACTGTTAGAGAATCAACACTATATACATTAAAGGGAACACTTGGCGGAGCTGCGTCCGTGCTTGATACTGCCTCCTATCTAAATGGCTAATCCATGCAATGTGTGGGTGGGGTGATTAACACTCACACAACCGCATGAAAAAAAATATTTGCTTTGAAACTTTGAATACAGTCGGCATGAATATGCAACTATGAATAATTGGCAGAGAATAGCAGCTGGCTTGGATTAACAACTCAAAATGCAGTTTATGACTAATTGTGTTAAGTGAAAATAAACTGGCACTTTTGTTCCCGGGATAATTAGCTTTTTAATGTTTGCCGGAGTGATTGTGGGAGCTGTGCTCTGGCGCCTGTTCTTTTTTTCAAGTGGGCCCTCTAGCTTTCCTGAGGGGAATGAGACTTGGGTTTGTGTGAGCATGTGTGTTGAGGACTTTTATTAGTGGGGAAAAGTGGCTTTCTAGCTTTAAATAACTTTGTAGTGCAGCATATTTGTTTGTTTAAATTCTTTTAGATTTTATGCTTGAGGCATTGTACATATTTTAATGGACTTGCATTAATAGGTTTGCTGCTTTTGAATAGCCCCTTCATTCATGCTTAAAACACATTTATGGAGCAAAAATTGCTTTGTGTTTTGAATAAGCTTGTTAGTTACATTCTGCAATACTGTGGTGCACCTACTAGTGATTTTTTTAATTTTTTTTACAGTGTATATTATATTAAATTATATATCAATGTAAAAAAAATCATATTTTGGTAGCCTAAATACATTTTCCAATTTTTTACATTTTCTGCCAATTATATTTTATAAAATGTTTTAGATATCGTCCTTAAAAGCCTCTTATAATGTCTTTGATGCATGAAATAATCTTTGTGTGTGTGTGTATGTGTGTGTGTGTAACTACAAACATGCTTTAAAGATGCATATATTTATATTTATGTATTTTACATGCAGGTGTGTGTGTGTGTGGGGGGGGGGGGGGGTTGTTTGTGTACATATAACTACTTTTCATAATTACTTTTACTAATATTATATTACATTTAATGGTAAAAGTAATTATATGTATACACAGATGTATAAATTATATATGTACAAAAATTATTAGTTTGTTATAATTATGTCTATTGATTATATAATAATTATCCTCTTCCTCACCATCAACTTAATTTAAAAAAAAAACTATTTCAAAATTATTGTGAAGCACAAAAGTGACATTTTAATTTCCCCGATAGAAAAAAAAAAAAAAAAAAAAACATCCCAGTGATTCTGTTTTTCAAACAGCTTCTAGAATCTTCTGCAGAATGTGCTCATGCACGATTGAGAGTCTCGAGGACCTCTCTTTCACTTTAAACCCTGTTCTTTTTCCCACTTTCTAAGTGCAGCTCGGTCTTGCACTGAGACTTGCGCTGTGTTCCTCTGCAAGAGGGGCACGGGGTAATTGTAATCAGTTATTCAAAACATCTCTAAATGTAATTTAAATGGCGAGGATTTATTAACATAGAAGGAAACCATTAAAAGGGGGTTCGGAACGGGGAGCGGGGAATTCCGTTTTGGGAAAGGAGTGGGGGCAGGACGGACTGCAGAGTGAAGAAGGAAGGGGAAGGGGAGAACGAGGGGGAGAAGAGAAAGCAATTACTGGATGTAAAGGCCGCGAACAGAGCTCCCGCCGTCACTGAGAAATCAAATCTGTCAGCAATTAGAAGGATCTGAGGGGGCCATGCAGCACTCGCCGCTGGACAATAGGAGTGCTGGGACTCTGAAGAGGAGAAGGGGGCCAGAGCAATTATGAGAGCTGATAGAGTAGCTTTATTTATCTAAACAGCAGGTTAGTCTCTCATTCTGCCTCTTTTGTCACTTGTTGCGGATGTGAAAGGGGCACCACTTCATCCAAACGCTGTTCGACCCAATTGGCATTGTCCGGGCAGTTAGTGTCTGAAGTGGCTCTGCTTTTCACTACCCTGCTGGGATAAACCAGTGCTTGATCTCATGCCCCAGCAATGCTAACCCTTCACCTTCAAGAGCAGATCTCCATACCTTACGTTTGAAGCTACATAATAAGACATTGCTGCGCTCATCTACAACCAGTCCTCAATATCAAAGGGCACAGGCTCAATGAATGCGTCAAAAGGCCCTTGTTTAGGACAGGGGCTCAGGAAAAGTATTAAAGCTGGGTAGTCTAATGTTAGTCTTCATATAATTGGAGTAACAGAGAATTGCACTGACGCAATGTTGAGAATCCCATCTAAGTTAAACTAATTAACAGATTTGTGAAGAACTGTTAAGTGATGAATGATGTGATCTATTGCAAATTATTACCATAAATCTTGTTTCTTTTATTTACATTTTTTTATAAGAAAAACAGAGATGTTACATTTAAATTTATATGTATGTAGATTAGATTTTCTGACAAAACAAGAACAATATGGTATCTGTATCTTCCTTTATCTATGAAGACAGGTAATATTGTAAATATAGTAAAATATTGTAAGCATAATAAATACCATAATAATTTTTTTACTACTATTTTAATAATAATATTATTATTATCATCTCTGTCTCTCTATACACACTCCACTATAAATTTTCACAAATTTCTTTCAAATTCATTCTTCAGTAAGTGTTCAATATGATTATTACACCCCCCCCCCCCATTAAATATTTTATAACCCCTTTTGATTAACATGAACAAATAGCTGGATTTCAAATCATCAAGCTGCTATGTAAAATTTGGATTAAGTATCCAAATACAAAATGAAAATAAACTTCAGATAATCAGAATAAATTTAATTTTGTAAATATAATGCCAGAAACAACAACAACAACAATAATAATTGAGAAAAATGTATTTAAAAGATTATTCACTAACACAAATCCACATGTGGTCAAATCTACACGTGATCTAAATTACACAGAATGTCCACTAAGGTCACCATGCACCGCACAGATCTTTTAACGAGGACCAGATGTTTGAAAATGAAATTCTATAAATTATTTCAAGTTGATTATTAGCCCTCATCATCTCAGAGTTGAAAAATGTGCCAGGACATCACTCATAGTCTATAAGCACAGATTTTTCCTCGATTAAAGACCCACATATTTTCTTTATAGTGCCCTCGGTTATGTGGTTTCGTAGACTGGACCCACAGAAAAGAATCCAATAATCTGAGGGAACCAAAGCTTGTGGATATAAAAGCCTGTGTACATCTCACACACATGCAAACATGTGCTTTCTGGCCACTACACTCTGTCCTGGCCTAAAGGGATTATGAACATCACTGTCATAATCTCATACCAAAACATAACAAAAATGGAAAGTGTGTCATTAATTATGAGAAATAAATATTTTCTAAGGTAATATTAAAAGCAGTGGCAATATTAGTTTTTAAAAGACATTCGCCTCTGTAATGGATTCACTTTTACTTGGTTTCAAAGCAGTAAACTGTTCTCTGGGAATCCCTGATAGAGTATCCCTAATTTTCAGGTTTAGCATTTGGAATATGTTATGAGGCACTCAGTCTTACTCTTTTCAAAATGCTTTTACAGCTTAAACAAATTTAATCAGAGGAGCTTTGAGTGACATGGGGGAGCTCTCCCACAATGCTCTCTTTTTGCCCAGCACTCCTCCGACTCGGCAGCAGCTGTGCAGACCTGCTAGTAGAGGTGCGTCTTAACCCAACGCTTGAATTTCTCTCCGATGGCATTATGAAAACATTCCTTATTCAAATGCCAGTAGAATAATAGTATGTGGCGGTCATGATAGACTACTCGTTTTAACATTGCCTTCTGCTTTAATGGTGTACATCTTCAATTTTCTCCAGTGCATGAACAAATTTTATCTATATATATATACATATCTTTACTTACTTACCAACTAATGTTCAGCAAGGCTGCTTTTATTTAATCAAAAACAGGAAAGAATGTTATTATAGAGTAAAACAATTTTTTTAATTAAATTCAAGTTTATTTGTATAGTGCTTTTCATGATACAAATCGTTGCAAAGCAAGTTTACAGAAAATTATATTTCTTAAATATACTTAGTAGTAGCTTATCAGTGGTGACTGTCAGTTAATGTACATATGGCAGAAATGTATGGAAAAATCTATTAAATATGTAATCAAAATGACGATGAACACTATTAACAGCAATTTTTATATCTTGCAATCGAATAGCTAAATTTAGTATTGTATGTTGTTTCAGGGTTTGCATCATCTGAGGTCCTCTGAGGTGTTGGCATCATCTCTTCTCTGTGTGTTCTGGATCAAGACTGAAGCTTGTGTAAATCCTAGTTACCACAGGATATCATCTGGCAGAAACAGAGAAACAAATAGAGACATAATTAGCGTTGCTGTTATTCCAACCAAGCAAAATTTATTTGTTTAACCCAAGCTAAACAATAATAATGTGCATTTAATCTGATATAACAGCAGGACAAGATTATGAGATGCATTATTCAAATGCTTGTCCTGTCAGGATTGGACCTGTTGTCATGTGTGTCAGTTCCGTTTTTTTCTTATTTGGTATTCACGGAGAATATTCACTCAAGGGTCATATCAGACTGCTTCTGGCCATATCCCATCTTACCACCTACCTGGCAGTGCGCTCTGCTCATTATATGAAGTAAGCCTCTCACCATCGCAATTCACCATCGGCCCTGAGAAGGATCTGGCTAAATCCACCCCAGTCAAAGTGCCCAGCCCACCATCTCCCAACGGTGCAAAGCATCAGCTCGAGCCCACCGATGATGGAGAGCCCATCACTGCCTAGATCAATGGGCCAATGCTATGCGGAGCTATAGATTGGAGTATCGCCCTGATATAGATATGGAGCCCAACCCGTCAGACCTGGTGCAAGAGCCAGCTACAGTGTCCACGCAAGGGAGACAGCCGCAGATGGTGTGAGCACGGAGTGGAGCTCCGCCCTCTGCATCACAGAATCGGAACTGGAAAATGAACTGCCCCCTCTTCTCTTCTCTCTGTTGTCTCTGCTGGTCCCATCCAGCCCTCCTTTGTCCTTGGTTTCCTCGTCCTCCTCCAGTGCCAGTTCCTAGAAAGTGTCCTCCAGTGCCAGTTCCTTGAAAGTGTCCTCCAGCGACTGCTCCTCGAAAATAAACCCCCCTCCCACCTGCTCCAACCTCCTCCACCTCTGTCATCTGGCAGCCCCTCTGCTCACCTTCAGCCCACCATCATTGCAGTGCAAGCCCCGCGGGTCTGCCATCCTCCAGTGTCACCATGGTCGGAGTCTCCCTCACCTCCACCTCCAGCCTCCTCAGCCTGGACTCTGCCTTGGCCTGTAGACCCAGTGGATCCACCCCAGCTCCTAGCTCCCTCGCCTCCACCGTCAACCAGCTCCATTGATTCTCTGTCTCAGGTTCCTCCACCTGCACTGCAACCATTGGTCGGCACCCTTGAGTCGGCGGCCATTCCTCCTCCATAGATCCTCCCACCTTCGGCTCCACCTTGGGCCATCATTATGGCTGTGGCCTGGGTCCAGCTGGACTCCTCCTGCTCAAAGCTAATCCTGTCTCCTCCCTGGCTCCTCCCTCCATCGTTTGTCTGCCAGGTCCCTCCCGGGGATCTGTCCTACACCTGAGCCTCCTCATAAGCTCCCACCTATGCCCCTTTCTGTTGTTGCCTACGGTGCGAGGACGCATCTTCTGGGAGGGGGGCGAAATGTTAGGATTGGACATGTTGTCATGTGTGTCAGTTCCTGGTTTTTCCTTATTTGGTCTGTTTCCTGTCCTTGTTTAGTTTGATCATTAATTGATTCCCCACACCTGTCAGTTCCATCATTATCCTGTCTTTATAACCCTAGTCCTTTCAGTTCAGTTTTGTCGGGTCTACCAACCAAGTACGTGTGTCTTTCTCCTGTTCTCCATGTTGGATTTACCCCTGTGTTGAATTAATAAAGACTCTTTCGATTATTCTAGGCTCCGTGTTCCTTCCGGCAGCGTAGTGTGACATGGCCAAATAGATGTGTCTTTAATCTAGATTTAAACAGAGAGAGTGTGTATGAACCCTGAAATTTATCCGAAAGGTTATTCCAGAGTTTAGGAGCCAAATGCGAGAAAGCTCTACATAGGGCTGAACGATATATCGTTATCGTATCTATACCTAGATATGAACTTTCAAGATATTACTTTGGAAAAAAGCAACGATATAGACGATATAGATTTCCCCTCTCCGCGCTCGCCCTGCATACAACTCATGCAGTCACAACAAACATCAGTTTTACAAGTGCCCTTGAATGCACTGCTAAAGCCAGCGCACACACTACCAGGGACGTGGGAACTATATTGTGAGGGGGGGGCGGCGTTTCCATGGTGACGCGTCATTGCTTGTCACGTGACACACTGCAGCAGCAACAGCGCTGAATGAATGATGATCTGCTTTTACAATTTTCCTTTTTTATTCAGAATATTCACAAATGTGTTAGCTATGGCATGAAATATCTGATATTCCGATTGTCAAATACATTCAAGTGGAAGTATATTGTTGTTTAAACACCTTTATAACGATCGTGTTAGTTGAGCTGTATGCGCGATGGGCGCCGCCGTGTTAGTTTGTGCCGCAGACGCAGTTCAGAGAATCGGATCTGTTAGATTTACAACCTCTATCTTTACAACACGTGAATTCATCCACTTCTCCCGAAATACTTAAAAGTAAGTGGCTGGTGAACTAGGAATAGAATAAAGTAAACATTGAAGTTACTTACACAATGTGTATCTGATATGAATAAAACGTGTCGAATTATAATGGAAATTATTATTATTACCTCTTCCATAGACATCAGTGTGTATTTTACAAATCTAGTACTTATGTGAATTTATACGTTTGAAAACTAAAATAAACAGTATGTGGTATAAAACACTGAAAAGTTGTGATATATGACAGCTCTGAGCGCGCCTGTCTTTGGCTAAATTCAACATTTGAATTTAGCAGTTGATCATGTGATGCACTTGATCGTATGCTCCAGGGACCAGGCCAGACTGATTACACCTGTGTGATCGTACGTGCGAAAGGCTTAAAACAATACATTTTCTGACACAAAATTTTGAAATGTAGGCTTAAATCAAACACATTTTAATTCAGATTCTGTATATATATATATATATATATATATATATATATATATATATATATATATATATATATATATATATATATTATATATATAAACAACGGAAAACAAAAACAACGAACAACCCCCCAAGCTGCCTGACCCCGAGAGGGGTGGGGAAAGGGGGAGTCCCAAACCTATATTAACTTATTTCTTGTGCTGAACACAAAAGAAGATATTTTGAAGAATCTGTGTAACTAAACAGTTGCTGGTCTACATTGACTTTGACAGTTAGAAAAAACAAATACTATGGATGTCACTTTGGACCAGCAAGTGTCTGATTTTCCACCTTCTTCGAAATAGCATTTATGTTTAGCAGAAGAAGGAAACTCATTCAGGTTTAAAACAACTTTTGAGTGAGTACGTGAAGGTATATAAAAACTAAAACACCTATTTTATTCCTTTAATGTTAATAAAGCACCAAACACACAGAGAAAAATCACTCAATACACTTGACTAAAAACTTTAATACAGTTGCTTTAATAGGAATTCATGTATATAGTGTTTTATTTTTATATTTGTTTATTTAATTTGTTTTAATGCTCCTGCTAAATACACCTATTGTACCTGAAAATAAAACACTATTTTATTTGTATAATATCTGTTTTTGTAATGTGTATTTTTGTTCTCATTTTTAAAATTACAAAGATAAAATAATGACAAAAATATCTATCTTTGCCCATGCCCTTTTTGCCTTAATATCCGCCATACTTTTTCATATTTAGTTACCTTAAAAGGCTTTATAATATGGAAATTAGTTTGGCTGTGATGCTCAAACAGTTTGCAAAATAGAAAAACCAACATGACAAAGAATCTTAATGAAATCAAAATATAAAAAAAAAAATCCACAATTATGCCCTCGTAACGCCATTTCGCTCCTGCCCCTCGGGAGATCTGTGCATGCCACTGTTTTACTGGTAATAAGTGGGATGACTTCCAGTTTAAATAATCAAAGTGGTAGCGATTAGACAGGTAGGATCTAAACCATCTTAAAGCCTGCCCTTGAATACCTGTATGGCTTTGTAATCGATCTATGAGTATGTCATGATTTATGGTGTCGAACACAGCACTAAGTTCAAGTAAACCTAGCAATGAGATGCAGCCTTGGTCAGACGCAAGCAGCAAGTCATTTGTAATTTTAGCAAGTGCAGTTTCAGTGCTATGAGATAATTTCTATTTTATCTGAATATCCTTCAGAAATCAATCTACCTAATATGTTCACGTGGGTCGAAAAAAACAACAACAACAACAACAAAAAAAAACCACATTATTAAAGTTTAAAATGGTTTTGCGGCTAAACATTTTTGCTAAAACAATTTTTTTTTCAAGATTATTTAAAGTTCAAATTAACAGATTTATTTGAAATATAAATATTTTCTAATATTACGTACCAATTTAATGTATACTTGCTGAATATATATATATATATATATATATATATATATATATATATATATATTCAGCAAGTTATGTTTATTTATAAACATAAGCAATTTATACATTTTTCCAAAAATAATACTATTCATTTACATACTTATTTCATTGAAAACAAACAAACAAATCAACCAATAAACAAACACAGACAACAACACAAAAAACAAAACAAACAAACAAAAAAACAATGTGTGTGCATCTTTGAAGATATTTAAACAAAAAATTAGATAAAAGATTGGGAGAGATCAAAAGTCAAGAAGAGATGTAGGATAAAAAAGATGGTGAGTATAAATAGTGGAGGTCCGCACAGGTGGCTTTAAAGGCCTAAGGCCCAGTGGGGGTCTCCCCTGTTTCACTCTATCCACAGGTGTTTATTAGCACATAGGAGCTGCCATATGTCCCAGCATGCAACACAGCCTCAGGGTGTACAATCAGCCCTCAAACCCATAATCATCAGCAACCCTGGCAGTACTCTCTCTCTCTTTTACTCGCTCACTCTGTCTCATGAGAGATCATGTGGGGCAAGCAAAGCATTTTGTAAACGTTTTCTTCCTTCGCTTGGTTTGGTTTGACCTCAGTAGTTCACTTCACTATATCAACATCCCTATTGTACTCCATTATATGTGAATATCAGTCATTGACATATACGGGTGCACCATGATTAATAAAAAAAAAAAAAAAAAAAACTTTTTTTAAAAGTTAGTTTGTTTATTAGTTGTTATTATTATTATATTTAATGATTTAAAAAAAGATGAGTTTAAAAAATATTTAAACTACATTTTACAACATGAAGCCTCCTTGTCTTGTTCAAGTTCAAGTGTCAAATAGTAAATTTATCTGTATTCATATCATTGCATGTATGAATACCACTTTAATGTATTTTTGAATGAATAGAACAAAAAATGACTAAATGACTCTTAAGGAGATATGGAATTTAAAATGGAAATTGGGTGAGAAATAGAAAACGTAACACAATTTAGAGCTCAACATTAAAGTATTTTGTTCGCAAATGTTTGCGTAACAGATTCCCAGTCGTTCTCTCTGCAGGGATGGAAATGTTTTGCACCTGGTCAGTATAAGAGAAAACCATTGTCATTTTAACAGCTCACACACACTCAGGCAGGCATGTGAATGATTGGGCAATGAATACATACTGGTGGGGGGAGATGGTGGGAAGCCAGCAAGCGGTGTCTTTTTGAAGTGGGCATATGGTTGCTGCATTTGCATTTAATGCCCTTCAGATTACGAGTGTTAACTCGTGCTAAACACCTCGCTCAGTTGGGGCTAATTTGATGAGGTCATGCTGTGGCCTTGTGACCCCTATACCCCTATGTCCTGTAAGTGAAAGCAGCTGGATGTAGATCAGGAGAGATTGCACGTGTACACACACACACACACAAACACACACACACACAGACACACACACAGACACACACACACACACACACACACACACACACACACACACACACACACACACACACACACACACACACACACACACACACACACACACACACACACACACACACACACACACACACACACCTGTTCTCATCTTTATTCTGGCCCCAGTTTATAATGTGGCATATTAATTTTGACCATTCTTAGTATTATATTTTAAAACTGACATGGAACAATTTTTCTTGAGTGAATTAATTGTGATGTTTATATTTTAAACGGAAGTGCTCTATTACTTACCCTACCAGAACAAACAGAAGAGAGCAAAGCAGGTCAAGGGAACATACAATACAATAAAATATAATAATTATATATACAGACCACACTGAAGATATTATTATTATTATTATTATTATTATTATTATTATTATTATTATTATTATTATTATTATTATTATTATTATTAAATTTATTGTTATTAAATTGAATGATATTATGATTTTATTTAAACTAAATTTAAACAAACATAAATTATAATGCCAATATTTAGAAAATCTTTAATATTAATGCTCTGCACTGTTTCTATACCACTTATAAACATATTTGTGACACTAATCATACATACTCTTATTTTGAACATAAGATGATAAATTCTTGCTTCAATTTAAGCAGAATATATATATTTTTATTTTTTTAAGAACTTTTCTTTTCTTTTCTTTTCCTTTCTTTTCTTTTCTTTTCTTTTTTACATCATGATCATCAGATTAAATACAAACAGCAAATATGTTTTCTTCTTCAGTTTAACATTTCACTGATATTGTCATGCTGGAGATATATAATTTGTAAAATAATAACTTATA
The DNA here is from genome assembly GCF_003368295.1 of Carassius auratus. Lineage (NCBI taxonomy): Eukaryota > Metazoa > Chordata > Actinopteri > Cypriniformes > Cyprinidae > Carassius > Carassius auratus. The sequence goes on along the minus strand of NC_039255.1, from coordinate 16,909,719 downwards.
TATTTTAATAACAAATGCAAAAATTTTAAAGCATTTTTCCTCAGATTTTAGACCCTCACTGTATTTCTCCTCATACAACGCAAGCAGATTTGTTTCCTGCATGATGCATACAATATAATGCAACTTGAGGTTTAATTCTCAAACTTCTAGGAGTTTTATTCCAAAAGCATTCCAACATGCACTCACAGCACACAATATGACCATCAAAATGCACATATAAACATACTGCAGGCTCACAAGTTGCTTTCATTGTGTTTTAGTGAAAGGGGGCGTCGATACACTGTGACAGAGACCCCCCATTGAAATGGAGCACAGTGACGAGGAGCGCACAGATCTGTTCAGTACAGTCTGAGAGGCTGGTTTAGCTAACCTCCAAGGCCACAACAGCAAGGGGGCCTCTGGAGAGCCTCTCTTATGTCAAAAGAGGGGAAAAGCAGCTCAGCTTTTAAGACATCACTTGGTCTTTTGATCAGTTCACAAGTTACAGTAGGAAACTGAGGCCTTTTTTGATGCAAATGGGCACTCATCAAAAGCAAGATCGAAGAACATCTCTTTCTTTGGGACGGTAATGGGTCTCGCTCTCGTTTTGGGAAATCACACAGCCAAGGACTGTGTAAAGTGTCCACTCAGAGTGCTGAAAAGGAGTCGGCTGCACAGGTGTGGACATTGTATGTCTTCCTGCTACAATATCCGAGTCACACACAGTCGCAATTAAAGGATTACGGTTCAAATTATTAGGAGTGCAATACTGGACAACACACCGCTAATTTGTTCCCAGCCCTCTGTTTATGGATCAGTAAGCCAAATAGTAATGAAGTTTTAATTTAATTTGAGTGTTATTATGGTGCAGTAGTGATTAATTAAAAGGGGCTTTGCAATAAACACGAGGAAGATATAATAGCAGTTATATATATTTTTTCATTTAATGAAGATAATCGCTTGTCAACAGCTTGGGCATTTGATCTCTCCGTTCAAATAAAACAAGCACGACTTTGGAGAAAATACTTAATATTAAAGGGATAGTTCAATAATAATAATAATAATAATAAAATATTTCTTAACTTACCTTCCTGTTGTTCAAAATTCATATGAATCTCCTTATTCTGCAGAACACAAAAGAAGACAACAGAAATAAAAATAGTAATGCTTTAAATTTAAATGTAATGGCATGTATCTTGGTTTAAAAATATTAAGCAGCAAAAACTGTTTCCAACATTGATATTAATAATAAGAAATGTTTATATGGACCAAATCAGCATATTAGAATGATTTCCGAAGGATCATGTGACACTAAAAACTGGAGTAATGACTGCTGAAAACTCAGCTTTGCCATAACACAAATAAATTAAATGTTAAAATATATTAAAATATAAAACAGTTCTTTTGAATTGTAATAATATTTCACAATATTACTGTTTTCACTGTATTTTTGATCATATAAATGCAGCCGTAGTGAGTATAAGAAACTTATTTCAAAAACATTACAAAATTAAATTATTCCAAACTTATGACTGGTATAAATGTAGTGTGAAATGAACCCATATTACTAAAATAGTATTATTTCTCATACAAACGAACAGGCAAAACATTCTTTAAAAATGTCTTCTGCGCAACAGAAGAATGAAAGTCATACAGGTTTGGAACAACATGAGGGTTAGTAAATAAAGCACTTTCTGGGTGAACTATCCCTTTAAATCAGCATCAGTGTGTTTTATGTCTGTCACTCTGGAAGGTCAAGTTGTAGGAATTAGTTACCAGTTGTTTTTCTTTTATTTCAAAAGGATATGAAATGCGACACTTTTATATACTTGTAAATCAGACCTTCTTTGGCATCGTTGTGGGATCAGCGGCTCTCCCAAAGCATATCATCATGTGCCGTTAAAGAATATGGTGACAGAGATTGTAGAGAGGGCAGGGAGGGGCTAAACTAAACTCCACTCAAGGTCATGTTCTCCGACAATGGCACTACTAATCCTTCGCCCACTCAGACGCGATTGGACCCACACCCCGCCGCTCAGAGGAGGGATACGGGGGCCGGGTCTCCTCTTCCTCACACCGCGTATTAGGCTTCCAAGAGCGGCCGGATAATCTACCAATTAGCAGCAATTGTGGCAGAGGGTTTTAATGTGGGGTTCTGTATTTTTTAAATACCGTTTAATTTTTCCTCTCTGGCACAATCGTGATTGTCACCACTCTCTCTGGCTCCCCCATTTAAAATAGAAGAGATCGGAGCTTAATTTGGCATTAAAGACCATAGAATGTGGACAGCCAGTGATGTGATTGTCAGTCAGAGCCGGGGTGAGAGAAAAAGAGACTGAAGGGAGAAAATCATTTTAAAAGGGTGGTGTGAAGGACTTGTTTGAACCGGCCGTAATGCCTGCCAGAGTATCAGTGGAAGAAGCTGCATTGTGCCCAGATAACATGGTGCCCCAACGTTTCGCCCTCTGTGGTCCATCTAGTTGGTGTTTGGAATAGGACAGCCCATTACATTAGCCTAATAATGGGATAAAGCCAACTTAGCAACAAGAACACCAGGCAACATCAGCACAACAATGTGCTACAGGGACATGAGTTTGTGGTTGATGGGAAATGTAATGGAAAATGAAGCTGTTTTAATAGAACTGAATTACAGTTTGGGTGGTGAAAATGGGTGGAGCACTATCTTTGTGAGAATTGTGTTAGTGCTACATGCTCAAAAACAAGCTGCTGGTGGGACTGTACAACACAGCTTTTACCAAACACTTCTGTGATTAGTGCTGAAATGATAATAATTGGTAGACTATGTGGGTATTTACGTCGTAAGGAACATTGCATGCAGTTCTTTAATTTAGCAATAACTGCTATGTCATATGAACAAAAAATATTTTGGATTGCAGGTTGACAAGGTACAGACTACAAAATCAATGTCATTAAAGAGGCTTGCTCGGCAGTGAATACAGGTCACAATGTTTTAGTAAAATAGCAATTTTGTCGCTGAAAAGACCAGTTATAATACTACTAATACTAATAATTCAACTGAACAAATATGGTGCATAACAGCCTTTTACAGTCTAAGCTATATTTAGTAAAAATTAAAAAATTAGACGTGCTCAATTAAGAAATGAAACGCAGATTAAAAAAAAAAAAAAAAAAAAAATATATATATATATATATATATATATATATATATATATATATATATATATAAAATTTTGTGAATATAAAATCAGACAATAATGGTATAATAAGTTGTGCTTAATTAGCTTAAATCATTGTAAATAATGCTAAAGCGCATGTGTGTTCTAGAGTAAACCAACAGATCATTTAATGGGTTCTGGCATTGCATATAATGTATGCCTCATAAAAAATGAAAAATAAAAACCTCCAAGATATTGGAAAAGAAAAATGTTGATTATAAATTCAGATGTAACAATATATAAATTAATTATAAACAAACATATAAATATATATTAACACAATTTATTCATTACAGAAATTAATTAAAATTGAATTATTTCCCCATTATTTGTGCTGTATAATTCAACTCTTATTAGAGTATTTTGTTGTTTGCTTATCAATTTTCTATCATTAAAATAGATTGAAAAAAATCTCTTGTGTGTAGTGCAACCATGCAGAGTTAAATGGTTGCCGGTTGAGCGTTTCATTATCTCTTAATTTAATATAAAAAATAATATTATAATATGTAAAAGTAATCAAATAAACTAAATAAAGCTGTTGATTTTCAGAAAATGAATAACATTTTGTTAATCTAAAAAATTAATTAACAAACTGAAGTCAGACCTCACTATTATGCCTTTAAAAACCAGCACATAGCATCACATCTGAGCTGCATTTTTCTCAGGTAGAGCCAAAGGCAGCCAAGAGGCCAGTAATTAGTTGTCATCTCTGCTTGCCGTCATTGTGCTAATTTGGGGTCAGGTTGGAGGGTGTAAAGGTCACGGCCACAGCTGGTTCTCTCAGTGTGTCCACGGCGGCTGTTTGTCTATTGCTGGAGCGAAAACAATCCGCTGGCTGTTCCCTCTGGTCGGCATTGTGACCTTGCCCTTGGCCATGCTGGTGATGGCAGCTGGTGTCAAGGAGAACAACGGTAGAGTTCCCGGGACCTCCGTCCTCTGCATTACTCGCAGGTGCGTGGCGATTGGTGGGAAAGAGGGGGAGATACAGTGGAGCGTTCCTTCAAGAGATGTCCCAACTTCTTCTACGGTTGTTTACCTACAGTAATAATCAAAACACTGAAGGCTAGGACTTATCTCTTCTTCAAATCTTCTAAGTCTGACCCTAGCTCTTCAAATAACAGTCTGATCCTTTTACTAATGGCTAACTCTTCCCCGGAGGGTTCATCTCCAGGTCCCAATACAATAACATGGTGGAAGTGCATAACTCTGAGGCATCTTACTGACTAGCTTTTAAGGGCATCAGCTTCAAAGCTGGAGTACCTGAACTAAAGTTTAAATTAAATTAGACTTGCTTTTGCTGCAGGGCAGGATTAACCCAAAATTATAATGACAAACTTTGCGCACGTCACGCCACACAGTTGAAATGAGAGTTTCAGGAGAGACAACGGGACACTCTCATGCTTGTACCTTGCTGTGTTTGATAGCCATTTCCTTACTTCCTTCATTTCGTATGGGTAAACAGTGCCAACCTGGTGTCCACCTGCTTTGGGGCAGTTGAGAAATTGGCGTTTCCTGCAAAAGTTCCTTGAACTTTGACCTCTGGGGGGCAGGAAAAGGGTTGCGGTGTGGTGATGCCCTCCTGTGTGGCCAACTACCATTTAACCCCCCTAATTGTTACAAGGCAGCTCCTGGTGGTCTAATACTTGGTTTCCGGAAATCACTGTTAAACAATCAAATAAACGCACATGCATGGAATTCGCTATGCCTTTGGGCCTGGGATAAACGGAGTAGCCTGAAACAGTCATCTGGTGCTCAGAAAGGAGGAAAAGCTTCATCTAAACACTTTTCTGGAAGTCAGACATGTTATTAAGAATCTGATTAGTAAGTGAAATGGATCAAATAACTTAGATAAAACCAAATAACTGAAATAGAGTTGATTGTGGTTCTAAACAAGCCCATATCGAATGATTTTAATGGTCACGCTCAGAAAGTCATGACAAGCTTCTTAAGCATGATACATCTAAAAAGGGAATGGTAACATGGGATGTAGAAGCAGGTAGACGTCAGAATGATGGATGAAGGCAAGGAAGAAGTAATACTTTTTCACAAGCAGTTGGAATTATGTCATGTTTAGTGCTTATTGCAAAGCATTTGAAGTTTATGTTGTGCATCTGATTCACTGTAAGGAAGCAATAATGATTCCTGATATTCATCATACATTCACACACTATGCATCTTCACACACAAACTTTTAGAGTTTATGCAAAAGTGGATAAACATGTTAGGACTTCAATTAGTAAATCATGACTAATGTGATTTGTCACCATTTATTAGAAATGTCCCAGGAATTGTAAATGGGTTGAAAGGAAGCAGTACATCAGGAGAGAGAGATGTCCAGATGATTTGCAGACGCATTATTTGCATACATGCAAGTTCCTCTGGTAATAATATTTCAAGACATTAGTCTCTCAATTGTGTTTGTGTTCTCTGTTTGCAAAAAAATTTTTGGTTGGTAAAATGTTTCACATAAGCACTTGTGTTTATAATTTTAAAGAGCAATTTCCGCGTCAGATGAAATGAAACCAGCAAACCATGTGTTGTATGTGTGTAAATATATATATATATATATATATATATATATATATATATATATATATATATATATATATATATATATATATAAATCTCATACAAGTACTAAATAGTAATTTTTATTCCAAAGTATACATATATAAGGTAACATACATGTATATATGTATTAGTTTGTATGTTTATATATCATAAAAATAAAATAAATACAATAATAATATAAGAATAATTATGATTAATTATTTATTTATTTTCATTATTATTAAATGTAAGAAGTATACTTTATTCATAACGTTTATTAAAAATAGTTTAGTTATAATAATAACAATAATAATAATAATAATAATAATAATAATTATTATTATTATTATTATTATTATTATTATTATTATTATTATTATTATTATTATTATTATTATTATTATTTAATGTAAGATTTATACTTTATTTGGTTGAGTAAACGTTTATTTAAAAAAGTTTAGTTATTATTATTATTATTTAATGTAAGATGTATACTTTATTTGGTTGAGTAAACGTTTATTTAATATAGTTTCCACCAGTGCACCCTTGCCACACCAGTTTTTCCACTGACTTTTAGCAGGGGCCTTAGACGCATGCAGGCTTAGAGTGTTCCTCAGCGCTTCTGAGATAGCCACCTAGGCCTGATTGCTTCTCAGGATCAGAGCGAAAAGCAGCAGCCGTTCAAGCTTTGCTCAGTCCCACTAAGCTAACCTCACAAACTGCCAGATCAGGGGTGTCTCCAGCAGCCCTGGATTACATATAAGGCCAAATTATATTTCACTTTATCTACTTTGTTTATTTCTTCCTCTTCTCTTTATCTGCCCTCTCCAACCTGCCTCTTCCAATCCGATCCTTTCCCGTGTCACTACTGCCCCAAAACTCAGGTGTTATTTTTCAAAAGGGGATCTCGGGAGAGTCGGAGTTTAGTGATGTAATGAAACAACAGCCAGATTCCAGGCAAGCTTTTAGCACCAGCAGATTGGGTGGGGAGAAAGTTCTGAAGAGACTCCAAGGTCAATTGCTGTGGGAACCGACACTATTGCCAGAATGAAAAAGGAAACAGAGAATGTATCAAAGGCTGCTACCTCCACGGAGGCTGGATTCAAACTCTTGCTTTCACCTCTCTCAGCGGACACTATCATATGTCTGCTGGATGTTGATGGAGGCCCTTTAATGTATATTTGGCACAACTGGGGGTTTAATGTATTTAAAAGTAGGTTTGCATCTACCACATTTGATTCAATGTAAAATTGGAAACTTCCAATACAAAATTAAAATGTAATAGAAACTAACGGAACCACACAAGTTAATATAAACAGATGAATGTGGTATTCTTGACGATCAAAAAATAATTCTGAGCATGTGAATTTTTCCCCCTAAAGGAATAAAAGAGAAAGAGATTAAGAAGTATATTTTGGTTGATAAATGTATTACCTTTTTCTTATTAATACTATTTGCGATTAATTGTAGTAATAAATCTAGTTATAACCAATCACTTATAACCAATACGGAAAAACGTGATAAATAGCTTTTTCTTGTTTTATTTGTGTATATTATAAGTGTATCTCCATTTTTTAAAGCAGAAGCAGAGACACAAGCATTTGGTGTGAACGTGGTGTGTGTTTAAAAAAATCCCCTGCTTTGTGAAGTACAATGAAGATCAGACAAATGGCTACAGTTATTTTTCCCTCTTTTTTCTTTTTGTTTCCAGATCCAGACAAAGGCTTTAATAGATTACCATGTGTCCTACCATTTTTCTGCATATTTGACATTTATTTATATTTTACAATTATTTTATAGTATAAATACTAATTAATTTCAATACAAAATAAATATCATAATATATTATGCAACTGAAATAAAATAATTTATCAGTGCCAAATTTATCAAACTCATAAATACATATAAAATGTATAAATACATACGTACATACTATATATATGTATATATGAAGAGTTCAGATGCAAAAGCCTCTAAATGCCATCTGAAATTTTCATCTAAAATTTGGATTTTTATCAGGCTCCTATATTTATGTTCAATTATTTTACTTTAATAGCCTGGAAAAGGACCTTCACATTGCCATTAAAGTAAAATGACTCAACCTAAGCATAGGAGCTTGATAAAAATCCTAATTTCAGATGAAAATTTCAGATGGCACTTAGAGGCTTTTGCATCTGAACTCTTCATATATATATATATATTGTTATATATGTAGTTGTATAACATATATAATATAAAAGTAGTAAAAGTAAAATGTTGATTAGTAATTTCATATTCAGACAGAAAGGTTTACAGAAACAAGCACGTTTAGAAATATTTACAGTTTTTAGATTAGAAAATATGAATCTTTCAAAGCAAACATGCTGCAACAACTATTAATATCAGAAAGAGAATGCTAAATGTGAACTATACCCATGCTGCAGTAAATGCAGTAAATGTATGTCACGTAAAATGTGAGCCAGCACTCCATATCCCGCTTTCACCAGCCCCCCGTCTTCCACCAGTTCCTGCCACCCCGGGGGTCAACGAGATTAGCCCGAGAACGTGAGAGGAAGCTGGGGATGGCCTGGTGTGGAGCCTCCCCTCGCTCTGCCTCCATCTCCTCTCCCCTGTGATTTAAATTCAGTCGTTGAGTGCATCGGAGCGAGGCAGCTGCCATTAAAGCAGCGTGCTATTTACACATCATAAGCCAGTCTATTACATTGACATCCCGAGGAGCGCACTTCAGCCCTGCGCGAGCTCATCCTCAGCCCACAGCCGGACCCCTTCTCTGTTTGCTCTGTGCTCCAGCATGCTGATTGGGCGATTTTGGAGTTATATGACATTCCACTACTGCAGGACGACGTGTTAGGTCATCTCTCTGAAGTAGTCAGGAGGTATTCATTATTTTGGGCAAGGGAAAAATTCAGAAGAAAGGTCAGCTAAGAGATGGGGATGGAGTGAGTTGATTTTAACAGAGGTGCTGGTCAGTGAGTATTATACCTGAGTAGGGAATATATATTCCAATGGATACTGTATATCCATCACATTTACAATATGTCCACACCATCTCATCCAAAAACCGTGTGTTTAAACTGTGGAAAGAGAGGGAAGCAAATGTTTGCTTTTATGTATTTTATCCGTTATAAAAGCACGATCAGCCTGACCGATCGCAGTGAGAACCGTCTGTCAGTACCCGAAATGTTCCCCCACTCCTCTCCGCTCACTGCAGCACTAAAGACATTCTAAATATTTGAGCACTTACAATCAGATGGCTTGAACTGTGTGTGAGTGCGAGTATATTTGTGTGTGACTGGTGTTTATATACTGGGGGTGCCCTGAGGAGAGTGAACTCAAAGCGGCTTAACGTTGTGGAGTGAACCCTTGCTGAACTCGGAGCAGGTGGGGAAATATTCTCTGTCTCATTGTGTCTCTTGTACTCTAGAACCTGCTTTAAATTTTCTAGTGATCAGTAGAGCCTTATCACTTTTCTTTCTCACAGACTCTGTGGTTAAATCTGGCTATGAAAACACAATCAGAAAATTATAGATGTAAAACATTTCTACTGTTGCATGAGTGCAGTAGTGCACAGTGACATAGTAAATTTTGCATTTATTATATAACTATGTATTAAATATAGTGTTTATGATTTTTAAAGAATACAATTAATACTTTTAACCTGTAAAAAATAGATCCAAAGTGAGTAATTTATATATATATATATATATATATATATATATATATATATATATATATATATATATATATATATATATATATACATACATATACATATTATAATTTTTTTTATGTTTTTTTAAATGTTTACAGATTTTAACTGTAACTGAAATTAGTTATTTAATACTGTCATAATATTTCTTAATATTACTGTTATAAAAGCAGACTTAGTTAGTATCCGAGACTTTTTTCAAAAACATTTTGAAAACGTACCAACCTCAGACTTACTCTGTAGTGTATATCTTAAGTTGGGCTTGACAAATATTCTTTGGACTTTTTTCATATTTGTCTAAAAAAGAATGTTAATATGAATTGTTATACTTTTTTCAATACAGACCATAATTGCATACACAAACCTACATATATAAATGAAGCCCAAAAGAAAGGTGATTAGTTTGGAACAGTTTTAATATTCATGAAGGATGGAATGTTCAGCCGTTGAGAGAATGTTTTGCTTTGGTTAAAAACTGACATTTTGGCTAGCTTGGGAATTTATAAATTGAAACCAAAATCTCTATGTAAAGTGATTCATGCACACCTGCGTTTGTATTTTTTGGAAAAGAATTTGTTAAATTTGCAATTTTTTGTTTCATCTATTTTATTTGTTTTAATATAATATGATATTGTATAATAAATTGTTAAGAATCAAGCTTAAATATTTCTATATATGTCTTTTACCTAATATTGAAATACTGAAGACTATGAATTTAACTTCTATAGTCCTATAAACATTCTATACCGCATACAGTATTTCTCACTTCAGTGATTCAATTCACTGAATTCATTGCCATTTTGATCTTACAGATCTATTATAGCAGGAAGAGTGAATTCAACAGTTGTTTACACGTTTAGATTTATTATTGCAAATGCAAAACTACACATCATGCCCTAAAGAAAAGATCCAAGCTGGCATCATGTCAAGCTGATGTGTCACCACATTTCAAGGACAGAAATACAGACTAGTAATCATGTTGTTAATGTAAATTACAATTGACTTTTATTGGTCTACCACTTACTATGAAATTTCCTGTCTTTAAAGACAGTCATAAAAATTATTATAGTGTACTGCATGTGCAATGTTTTTATTTGAGGAAAAACAAACCATAAATCAACAAGACCTCTTGTTGAAGAATTTCTTTCTTTCTTTCTTTCTTTCTTTCTTTCTTTCTTTCTTTCTTTCTTTCTTTCTTTCTAAGAAAGGCATATACAGTATTCACAGTCATAGGGGAAAAAATAATTTCGTTATTTTATTAACAAAATAATTAATAAAAAACTAAATTTCTACCTTTACACAAATGCTACTATTGGATATATAAATACAAACATAAATATAAATACAAAAATAATACTACAAATTAATAGCAAAGAAATTAGGCTAATCACTTATTAAAAGAGGAAACAATTAAGAATATTTAGCAGCAAATGCACCTCTCACTAGAGAATTAATATAATACATATCCAAGTGTTTGTTTCATTTGTTAGACCTTCTGCATTTGTTAGTTGCTTATGCATTTACAAAATGGTAGATTTCACTCTGACATAGTAAAAAAAATAATACATTTTAAATGTTAATATTCTTCACAATTATATATACTAAATAATTTTGGATCTGCGTTGGGTCGCCACATGATGTCCAATGTAAAACGTGGGTCCTCACGCAGAACCAGTTGGGAGCCACTGATCTAAAGCTCTTTAAGTAGTTGAGAGCTTGCAGGGAATATCTTCACGGTTATCATACCCCATCTAGTGGCTGGAGCCGGTTAGACTGATAAACTAAGACTACTGAAATCCAGCAAACCTCTCTCTCCTCTCCACACTGCCCCATGTCCTTATGCAAGCATAGAGCCAAAAATCAGTCAACTGTCAGTCAAAAGATATTATTACACATACGAGTCAATTTATTGTAAATATATACAATACATATAAAAAATACAGCAATGTGAAAAAAGAAAAAAAGAAAGAGCTTTTTACTTAAAAAGTATGATTCCTTGTGGTTTGAAAATGTACTGTTTGTATAATAAACCAACAGCACACAGTACAAATGTACTAGCTTGAGGTAGATTGAATGAAGTGGATCCTGCTGTGTGTGCGGCTGTGATTCTGATCGTAAATATGGTTCATGTTATGTAGATAGAAAGATGTAAGAATGTGTGAAAGCGCTGCCCTATATTGCCCCCTTGTTTCACAATGCCATTAACTGTCTGAAAACGGATCCCCGGCGAGCTTCTTTTGCATTTTTCCTCTCAAAGAATAAGTGCACAAAATCGATCTCAGGTCTTGCAAGCAAAGCTGCATCTTATAAGGTTACAGATGGGACCATTTAATTCACGTCTAGGGGCAATTCACACACACATGCAAGTGAAAGAGAATATCTCTTTCCCAGGGAACCTGTGCACCAGAAGTGCTCCACCTGTTCCTCGCTGCTCTGGAGCGTTTTCCTGTCTTTCCCCGCTTGAGATAAACATCTGTGTGTGACATGGCCTTCAAATGGTCCTTGTTAATGTTTCTCTTCCATACAGTAAGCACGTCATGTTGAAAGGGGGATTTCCTCATCTGTTGTGACTTTGGCTGTCAGCAAAGGGGAACCATGTTACAGTATCTGTCCTGTCCTGCTAAATTTTACCCTCTTCTTCCATTTCAGTCTGGGTCTCCCATAGAATAAGTATTTCAAAACAGACGATGAGGTTGGGTTGCACTGCTGTAATATGGAAATTTCACTGCTCTGTGGTGTTCATACGTGAAAGCATGCAGAAACAGATGAGCAACAGGTAATATCACTGTCACTTATGTTAACACGGACCTTTACAGATACGAAGAGACACAGATGTGTCTGCATGCAGTCCTCAACTGTCTCTCAAACACTCTGCATTTGGTAATGTCATCAAGTTAATAAATAAAGACAATTAATGAACTTTTATATATACACATTTATAAATCCTGAGTATAAAGTATTACAAATATATAGCATGTAAATCTTAATATTTACAAATCCAAATATACAGTTACTTTTAAATATATAGATACAAATTAAAATATACACTATAAATGTAAACCATTAATATATTCATATATATTCATATATATATATATATATATATATATATATATATATATATATATATATATATATATATATATATGTATATATATATATATATATATATATATATATTCAAATTTACATATACTATATACATTTTACACTACTGTGGGATTTATATATTATATATAGGATTTAATATTAAAATTATTTCATTATGTGTGTGGAAAAAAATAAATATAAACATAAATTAAACGTTATGCCTCGTTTCAAACAAAGTTCAGTTTATGTTATCAACAATCATAATTTTTCCTTCACAATGGCATACATTGAGCTGATCACAACATACAACATGATACACAAAGAAATATGACGTGTAAGTCAGGTTATATAATGATGATGTTAATGTGTTATCTCTCTCTCTCACTAAGGCAAAAGGCCACACATAAATCACGAGTTCAATTGAAAAGCTCAGCTGCTCCATTAATTCCAAGGCTATATCCTCTCTCTCTTCTCTTGAATAATTGATCCTTTATAAAACCAGCTATTAAAAGGAGACTCGCCCATGAGAGAGCTTTGAGGGAGAGAGAGTGGTTTCAGGAAATCATGGAGAAACATCAGTGTAGGAACACCCTTTTCCTTCAGACTTGATTATGGATGGTTTTAATCTGACAGAAAGAGCTGACAAGCCTGGTGATGCAATCTCTGAAGAGAAAGCCACCATTCATTAGTCGGCCCTAATGTGATTGAAAGCACTTGTGCAAATAAACAGGTAGTTAGAACTGATAGAGAGGAATCTCAGAGCCCATGCCGGTACCAGACAGTGACTAATTCAGTTCGGCCCTTTTATCTTAGTAATCCCATGCAGCAAATGTTTGCTGGTCCGAGAGAGGACTTATAAATTACATCTAATAGGCTTCAAATCAAGTACTAATTAAAACTGCATTAACCTAAATGAATCGGAAAAATGGAGACCCCAATTTATCGGAGTTGTGTTTATACAAGCGAGAGCTTCAATAATACATGACGCAATACTGCTCTATGGGATGAACTCTTCTTTCTAATGCAAACCTCCTGTGTGTGTATGGAGCACAGATGAGGACGTGTGTGTGTGTGTGTGTGTGTGTGTGTGTGTGTGTGACGGTAAGTTTGGGCACTCCTAATCATTACTGGCCTTGTTAGAGGTTAACTTAGCAACATTAAGGCATCTTTAGCATCAGGAAAACACAGATGGAGTGTGAGTGTGCCAATCAGCATCACAGGTGCTCATAATTGTCGCTCTAATTGCTTCATTATTTCTTGTGGGTCTCGGGCCCCTGTTTTTTTCCCTCCTCTTGTTGTGCGGCATCTGCGGTTCCATCACATCAGCATTTGGCAGATCCCTCTCAAGTCTCAATGAGAAGCCTCTCTAGAGTTTCAACATGTATCTGCATGTTTCCTTGATTTCCCCCGAGAATGTCTTTTATTTATTTGCAGATTCTCCCCTCAACTCCCTTTAATAGAAATTCCCGCGGTAGAGGGTATAATTGTGGTGTTTATGACAAATTGTTAAATATGTCATTAGAAAAACAGAGAAAGAGAAAGGGATATACATGGAAAGGGAGAGAGAGAGAGAGCAATAATCAGGAAATTCCCACATCAATTATGTCAGTCAAAGTGCTGTTTTAGTGCATGATTTAAAAAAAGAAAACACAGCGTCTCGACGAGCTCTGGTGTAATTATACAGGTGCAGAAGCTTTGCTCCAAACTGGTCTCATATCTTAATTAAAGTTGATGTAAGAGTCAACTTTTCTTACTGGAATACAAATAGAAAGGTATACAATTTATATGATGGATGGAAGGATTTATGAATAGATGGATGGATGCATGGAAGTATGGATGGATGAATAAAAACATAAAAATGGAATGTGGATGAACAGATGGATAAAAAGACACAAATTGATGGGTGAATGAAAAAAAAAAAACAATTTGGATGGATGGATTGAAAAAACATAAAACGTGGATGATTGGACAAAAATATAAACACTTGGGTTGATATAAAAAATCTAAAGAAATGGATGGTGGAATAAAAATATATAACAATGGATGGAAGAAAAGATATAAAAAGGATGAACCGAAGGATGGATAAACATCTAAAAATGGTTGGATGGTTAAAAAGATAAGATGGATGGATGGATGGATGGATGGAATTAATGGATGGAGTGATGGATAAGAAGATATAACATAATAATATGTAAAAAAAAATGTTGCATAAAAATAAAAGTGGACGGACGGACGGATGGAAGGATGAATGGATTAATACAAAGATATAAAATTGGGTGGATGGATAAAATAAAACTGGATTTGTTGATACAAAGATGGACAGACGGACGGACGGACGGATGGACAGACAGAGAGACAGACAGACAGAGAGACAGAGAGATAGATAGACAGACAAAGACAGACAGACAGAGAGACAGACAGAGAGACAGATAGACAGGCAAAGACAGACAGACAGAGAGACAGACAGACAGACAGACACACAGAGAGACAGATACTAAATCGAGAGTACACTGTTGCGAGCTACCTGAGCACAGTGAATGATGTGAAGCTCAGGAAAACCCTGACGATGTACATACTCAGCGAGCACAGCCTGGCCATCGAGACGGGCCGGCGCAGACAGACCTGGCTCTCCCGGGAGGAAAGACTCTGCTCGCACTGCATTCTGGGAGTGCCGGAGACCGAGCTGCACTTCCTCACAGAATGCCCCAAATACGAACACATCAGAGACCAATATTACCCCAAAATGAATAAGATATTTCCCCAATTTAACACCTGTAATCCAACCCAAAAACTTAGATTCATCCTTGGTGAAGAAGCCAAATGCTCCAATTTAGCAGCAAGATTTGTAGCATCTCTCCACATCCTGAGGGACGAGCAGAGCAGCAAACACCCAATGAACACACACACACACACACACACTCACAGCCTGACACACCCAATCACACACACACACTCACACACACACTCACAGCCTAACACACCCAATCACACACACAAACACACACTCACAGCCTAACACACCCAATCACACACACACACACTCACAGCCTAACACCCCATCAGACCTACACACATGCATATAATGTTAAATTCCAAGTTCAGTGTTAGTTTATTTTAGTTTTTGTGTGTTTTATGTACATGATTTAGGCATTATAATCCTTTTTTACTTTATTTATTAATCTTATAATATTATGTTTTATTTTATTTTATTTAACTATTATTATAATTTGGGTGTTCTTAATGTTCAAAATCAATTTCTATGTTGTTTTTTGATGCTTTGGCAATACAAAATGTATTTTTTTTGTCATGCCAATAAAGCCTTCTGAATTGAATTGAATTGATAGACAGACAAAGACAGACAGACAGAGAGACAGACAGACAGACAGACAGACAGACAGAGAGACAGAGAGACAGAGAGACAGACAGAGAGACAGACAGACAGACAGACAGACAGACAGACAGACAGACAGACAGAGACAGACAGACAGAAAGACAGACAGATAGACAGAGAGACAGACAGACAGACAGACAGACAGAGAGACAGACAGACAGACAGACAGAGAGACAGACAGACAGAGAGATAGACAGAGAGACAGACAGACAGACAGACAGACAGACAGACAGAGAGATAGACAGAGAGACAGACAGACAGACAGACAGAGAGACAGACAGACAGAGAGACAGACAGACAGCGAGAGAGAGACAGAGATGGATGGATGGATGGATAGATAGATAGATAGATAGATAGATAGATAGATAGATAGATAGATAGATAGATAGATAGATAGATAGATAGATAGATAGATAGATAGATAGATAGATAGATAGATAGATAGATAGATAGATAGATAGAACCACACCTGTCTGTGAGCTTACTGACTTCCAATGCAATTAAAAAGCCAAAGACTGAGTAGGGCTCCACACTAAATGCTTTCTACCTTCTCACAACAGACCTCAGACTCCGGGTCCACACTGAAACTGACAGTATGGTCAAAACAGCTATAGCATCACGAAGAGCCCTCGTCCCACTGGCTCCAGGAGAACTGACCCTGCACCTGTGGAGTTCATCTCAGGGATACACTTTCTCCTCACTTTAGAAAAACTCCAATCACTTGACATGAGATCTCCCAGAAGACCTAATCACCTTCTGCCCACCCACAGAGCCAGTGAGGTAGTCGTGTATGCACATTCATGCCTCTCAGGTCTGGACTTGTTAAGCGGGACTGGACCAATTATCACCGCTTGACTGGGAATACCCATCAACTATGGCTGAGACCCATGAGTCTGTGTACCTTTGCTCAAAAGCCTAAATATAGATGATACGATACAAAACATCACTGTCATAAAGTTATAGCACTACTGTATATGAGTATTGTACTGGATTTCAGCCATTTACCAAAATATTAATGGTTTCAGAAAAAAGTATGCACTCAATACAAAATTAAGTCTCAGGTTCCATGCCCTTCCAAAACTGAATGACTTTCACTATATGACAATCACACATATATAAACATATACTGTATAAACACACACACACACACACAATAGTGAATAAATAATGACAAAAAATATTTTTTGGGATGTTCAGTTCCTTTATCATTGTGAATATAGTTTCACCAAGTATTAATTCTCTAATTTTAGCATACAAACACTTTGAAATGGCCGATAATTTCATATTAATAACATTCCTTCAAAATCTACATTTTACCAATACGTTTGACATTCAACATTTTCCTCTTTCGCTTTGCAGAAAACAATTTTTTGAGGAGCCACCATTAAACTACCATGACAGCTGTTTTTGTTTTTCCTCCACATTACTTTGACAGAGATGCACTGACTGCTAAAGCTGTGTTTACACATCTTTTCTGATCTCCCCCAAGAGGTTTGTGTTTCCCATATCACCTGGGACTGGCTAGTCATAATTGGTACTGCTTAAAGTCCACATAGCAACTTTCACAATGTCCAACACTTGGCAACAACAGCAGACAACAACAATAAGTCCTTTACCTTTGCCCTTTCACTCATTTAGCTACATCTGTGCAGAGCAGCCTTTGGGGAGGAAAGAGTTAATTAAATTACCATCCATTTTTAAAAAGTGCAGTGTCTGCGTCTCCTGGCAGATGATGAGGGGCATGCCTGTGCCTGTCGCTCTCTGTGTCTGTCTCCCAGGAGCTCCTGCCTGTCACACACACTCAGGTGTGTTTCCAGAAAGGCACCTTTCACATGCACTTATCACAGCGACATCCGCACTTTCACAACAAGATGCAAGATAAATGAGTACAGGAAGAGCGAGTACAGACTTCAGGAGGTCAAAAAAAAAACATCTGATAGTATTGATTCGATGTTGAATCTGTGTAAATTTAATGCTACAGTTCAGCTCATCAGTGTTTTGAAGTACTTAAACGTCGCTCATTAAATTCACCATTCCAGCTTTAACCCGGAATGGAGTAGAGAGAGCTAATCAAAATAAGTGTCATCAGGGAATTCTGGGGGGCCTTTAACAAGCCCTTCATTATATTTGACCTGATTTTCTCTTTACAAGGACTTACAACAAACAAGTGGTGAAATATTTAATGTTCCTGGCAACAAAACAAGAGAAGGTGGAAGTCATTCCTTTTCTTCCAGCAATTAAATGCCTTCTTGATTTGTTTTCTGGGGAAAAGGAGAGAAGGTGGTAAACAAATTGAAGGAGACGTCATGACTAAAAATATCTCTAGGATTGGTGGGTGGGGGGAATTTGGAGAAACAATTTGGAAAATGCCAATTGCATTTACATTGGAGGCCGATTTTTAATTTTGTAATGTGTTACCCCACTTACTTTCACAGTTAAATTAATGAGGCTTGTTATTGTTCGCACTAAGATGTTATGGACAATTGCTGAATTGTGAGTGTTTACTCTCCTGGAGCTGAATCCTATCTTAGGCCTTTTGTAATGTATTGCCAGTGAGCAAGAGATTACCAGTGTTTGCCATTCTTCCCACAGCTGTTTTATAATGGAAAACATGGAAAAATAGAAAGAAGGAGGAAGAGCGAGAGAGAATCAAAATGACCATTTGAAACAGCTATCATTGTCAGAGGAAACCAGCAAAAACATCTGAGAGCTAATTACTGTGATTCTTGATTGAATTAGAAAAAAAGAGTCTTACATGGTTTGAGTAACAAAATCAGAAAGAGAATTGTTCAGAAAATACTATTAAACATCAATCATATGGACAAATTGGAATAAGGCTGCTTTAATGATCTAAATATACAAGGTACACCCTAAAGAAAAAAAATTGAATGCATAATTCAATTCAGATCATTTTTAGTTATTTGGAGGCCAATCAACTGAGAACGGCTTACATAATTAGCATAATTTATACAAAGAAGAGAGCTTAACACACTTTAACAACACACAATCATATTTGACCTATTTAATTCTGTTTATTCAAAACAAGGAGGCTATTAAATCCAAGGTTTGCATTAAGAACTGATTTGCTTGGTTTTGGACGACTGAACAGTGTGTTTTACGAAAAAGGAGATATGCTAATGAGTGCTTTTAGTCCATGCCAAATGAGGAATCTTAATCTTAGATGTGTTTTTCATCTTTATCCAAGCATTTTTATATCAGGTATCTCTTCAGGGATAGACAAGATCATAGCCAGCCTTTTTGTACAGTAAATGAAAAGGAATACAACGGATATCTTCGGAGGATAAGCCAAATCCAACAACAGTAAGCTGTCGCTTCCGAGTCCTTAAACCATAAACCATAAACAATACGGTGATCTGATTTAGCATCCTCCTTTCCTGTGACGAAACAAGCTTGCTGGGCAATCAATTAAACATATTTGATTCTCTTTTAAATGAGTAAAAGTGACTCACATGGATTGTCGGATCATTTCTATTTTCAAGATTTGTGAGATTAGCGTGTGGAGATGAGAGGCTGATTTGCAAATATTGATTTCTTTTCTCCCTTCAGAACACTCAAAAACACAAAAGTGCATGTCTAGTGAACTGTACTGTATGCAATATGGCAGAATGCTATCAATGCCATGATAGCACCAATATCAGAAAGGAAATCTCTGGCTCCAATGGGTTTTCATTTGGTTTCACTGTCTATAGCCGACTAAAGTACAGACAACAAATCCTCTTTTTGTTAGGCACAAGGGTTGCCAACAGGCCCAAATCAGGTACTCTATTGCTTAGATGTTTTCAAGGGGTTTTCAACATTCTCAGGCGTAATGGTATTCTGTTTGAAGCTGGAAAATCAAACCTCTATGAAGACTAACAAAAACGTCTAGGTTTGTAATCTTCCCAGAGACACTAGCTTCATCTGGTAAGAACACGCATTTTCTTCTTAACATGTCCAAGCTGTCTGTCTTTATTTTATTTTTTTTGGATCAAATAAATGCAGCTTGTGCAGTGTGAACTTAAATGGAGAACTTAAGAGACTTCTTTCAAAAACATTTAAACAATCTTAATTTATACAAACTTTTGACCTGTAATGTATATTCTTCCATTCGATCCAAATAAAATGATGCTGTCGGGGTGTAACATGCAGAATAGTGGTTTGTGTAATCAGACTATCCCGTCTGTTAAGGTCAAAGAAGCCCCAGTGAGCATAATAACAGATGCCAGACACAAAGGCATTGTTCTCCAACAGGGATAACAGCAGATATTAACCAAACACACTAGAGTTCCTATCAGGATAGAGCGCATTGGATAACACAGGGTGGGCATCCATTTAGCCTACTTATCTAAAGTCTCTAATTACTTGGGTTTATTTGATAAACAGAAGAGGAATGTATAAATGGTTCGACTACATCCAGTGGGGATTAATCTGAACTCCTTGAAGAGAGAGAGACAGAGACAGAGAAAGAGAGAGAGGGAGAGTGAATACATCTTTTGTGGAATCCTTCATTTTGCTCTTTAATCATGCTTTAATTAGGAACAGTAGGGCACCCAGTTACACTTGCCATTTTAAGAGATTGGCTGCTCGAAGAAAAGACTGTGTTAGTCTGGTCTCCGGAGAAACGTGTTGGAAAAACATACTGACAATAGCATCTCACTCTGTTTGGAAGGTTTGGAACCAAGGGAATATAGGAAGAGCATGCTGTAGTGTTCGTGTGTGTGTGTTTTTTTTAAATTGTTGTAGTTTACAAAAAGGAACAAATGGTGGCAGGATGCACACCAATATTAAAGGAATAAATGAGTCCCCCTAAAATTAAATGACTGCCATTATTTACCCACCTTCATGTAATTTAAACCCTTTCTTCTGTGAAACACAAAAGACAAACTTTGACGAATTTGCAGTGTGACAATAACTAAACAGGTTTCAGAAAATACCTGTATGACCAAAAATTATTCACTCATAATCAAACACTCCAGAGAGATATTAACCACTGCAAATTAAACACTGAATCAGCGAATTTAAGAACCAACTACAATTTATGAACAAATCGTTCAGACTGGGATTTTTGATCCAGATCATCTGATCCTCTCAAAAGAACAATTTGTTCACCAATTGGACAATGCAGATTTTCTTTTGAGAACTCTCATGAACATGCCAAGAAGACTAGAGCAGGGTTTTCAGTGAATGACAATGTACAGTAAATGTTGGAATCACACACAATGTGTTTAAATGGTTTCAGTAGATCTATGGTCTGTTTTTATTATCTTTTTTGGGATCACTCACACTATATTAAGTTAACTAACAATAAACAATACATTTGTTACAGTATTTATTCATCTTTAACCAAGTTAATAAAAACTATAACTGTTCAGTAGTTTGTTCATGTTAGCTCAGGCCCATGTAATATATAAAGTTACAGGTTTCTTGCATAGGTCACCCAAAAATAAAGATTCTGTCATCATTTACTCACTTGTTCCAAAGGTGTATGAATTTCTTTCAGCTGTTGTACATGAGAAGTTATTCTGAAGAATGTTGGTAATAGTGGACGGTAATAAAAGATTTCCATAGAATGGAAAAATTTACTATGGAAGTCAATGGCTGCTGTCAACTTTCTGTTCACCTGCATTCTTCAAAATAACTTATTTTGTGTTCAACAGAACCAAAGAAACTCATACATGATCAGAACAAGCGGAGGGTGAATAAATTATGACAATTTTTATTTTTGGGTGAACTATCACTTTAAGTAAACGTGTTTTCAAAAAAAAAAAATTGACATCCTCTTGAAGAGGCACACTTGTACTTCTGTTTTGAGGTCATTATGTGGGCCTTTTCCCTTCCTCCCCCCTTCTACCCGCTTCTCTCCTCACCAGCTAAAATAAAGAGGTGGGTTCACAGGCAATCTCGGCCTTGTTTGTGTAAGGTAATTACTACTCGTCCTCCCATCCCACCAGTTCTGATGATGCATGAAAAATAACCGTTCCCCTACTTCAATCACAGCCGAGGAAAGAGACGAGAGAAAAGGGGAGCTGAGAAAAATGGAGGAGGGGGGATTGGACCAGGAGATGGAGAGAAAGACAGAAAGGGGGAGTCTGGGAGCAACGCACACTGCTCCTTCCTCATTTCTGATTAATTAGTTGGAGTTGGTAATCAGGTTAATAAGGCTGGAGTTGCTGGTGAGAGGTCCCCTTTGGCTGGGACTCGCTAAGCTGAACGGGGAAACCAGGGCCCTGCCATTCTTCCATCAAGTAAACACACAGCCCCTATTTACATAAACAGTTGTTTCTTTTCTCTTTCTTTCTTTGAATATGTGTGTGTGTGCGTGTGCGAGCGTTTGCATGCATGACCCTGCTTTATTGGGACGACCTGCAAGCCTCACACCACTGCCCGAGTCATTTGCAATGAGGGGCAAGGCAAATTCATGAATTTTTCAAGGGATTTATGCACTAATTAAATCTGGGCTTTCCAAACGAATGGCGGAGCAGAGAGCCAGTACTGGTTCCAGCATACATAACAGAGGCCTAATGCTGTTAAGCCTCATGACGTCAGATATTTAGCATTCAGCATTCTAGTGTGTTTGTGAACAAGCTTAGTTTAGAGAAACGAGAACTTAATTTAGTTTTTCCTCTCAGATATAAAGGATTGATGCTGGCATGCATTACATCAGTTATTGCAAAGCAAATGAAACAGGCCTTTTTCTGTACCAAACCATCTGTCATTGTTAGTTTGTTTAAGGATACATTGATTTAAGGAAACCATGCAAAAACTTTGAATTCATGCCTGTGGATTTTAGCTACACAGACTGTAAATATGCTATATATATATATATATATATATATATATATATATATATATATATATATATATATATATATATATATATATATAAATTGTATTTATTTATTTTTAAATGGATTGCTGTTATGGCAAGCCTGCATTTTCAACAACTATTATTCACAAGATCCTTCAGAAATCATTCTAATATGCCGATTTTATATTAATAAGAAATGGAGCCCCAACGTTGAAAATGGCTTAATATTTTTCTGAAATTATTTTTCTTTTCTTTTTTGATTAATAGAAAGTTAGACATATTTTGTAACATTATAAATATCTTTACTTTTCACTTTTGATCCATTTAACGTGTCCCTGCAAACATGTCTTCAAATCTTTCTTTCAAACTGTAGTATATATTCACACGAATTAGAAGGTACGTTTTACTGAAATAGTTAAAAGGATAGTTACCACAAAAATAAAAATCATCACCATGAAAGTGGATGGAAATCAGGGAGAACCACAGACACCATGCACTTTCATTGAAAAGAAAATTGCAACTTGGACAGGAATACAATTCACCGATATTGATGAATAAAAATGAAAAATACTTTTGGCAAAAGACAAAAACGACTTAATACAAAAAAAAAAAAAAACTGCATAAAAATGAACACAGTTTGAAATTTCACGAGGGAGATTAAATGACAGTTTAAATTAAGTTTTATTAAACGATACCTTTCAAAATCATTATCCTTTCTTTTGTAACTGTCAGGTTGAATACTCACAGACACATATCCAAAAATATCTGCAAGACTTTTAATTTAAAATAATGATTGCGACACGTGAATTAAGCAGTCCGAGTTGTGCAAATGATTGCAAATATTCAAAACAACTAAATTACAACTCTGGATTCCCTCAGGACCAGCTCATTCACACCATGAAATATGTGATTCGGATTCGTGTTATTCAGTTTCTACCTCATAGAGAAAACAGTTCAGCATAAATCCTCCCCAAACTTTTGGTGCAGAGCCTTTGATAAGGGACTCTGCAGTTAATGATAGTGTGCAGTTACAACACATATCCAGTCAAGTGGCTGATAGTGCAAAGAAATAATTTAAGCGGTGTTAAGTGGCCTATTGTCATTCAAATGAAAAATTATGCTTGGCAGAGGTTTTAGAATGGCTTTTACAAAGCATTGCTATTGTTTGTGCTGGGACAAGGTTTTAGCCAGCCAGAAGTGAGGGAATTACTTTAGAGAGCTGTGCTAAGTTCCTTAGGGTTCAGAGACAAATTGGTTCAGCACTCATCAGGTCTACACTGAAAGTTAGCTCAGCCCTCGACATGAAAACACTGACGCTTTCGTAACTCAGAGGAGCCACAGACTTACAGCTACTCCAACATATTTAATGACCCAGTTGATTATAATACATGCACATTCAATTGTTTCGCTTGCTGCCAAGTGTAATTTTCAGACATTTGTCAGAACCTGCTGATACACCGGCCTGTCCGAGATTTGTTTTGCTTTTCCTTGTTTCTCCCGACATGCTTTAAACCAGTTTGATGGCATCTTTTTCATCATCAAAGACTATTTCACTATGTGACCCTGCCAAAACATGTTTCAAGTTACCAGGCCAACGCAGCCCATTAATGGGTTATTTCTAATCAAGCTAACTTTTGTAATTATTAGCTTGGGAAAGGAATACCTTTTGTCTACAAGTAGACACTGAATCCCCAATGAAAAATGCTAAAGGTTTCCATCACCGTACCCGGCTATAAAGACAAATCAAGCTAATGGTAATTACGTCACTTAAGATGATTTGGGCAGATCCCCTGAAGGCTTTTGCGAGCGCTTAGTGTCCATTTGTAAGACAGGGGCATTTCTCTAGTTCGGTCAGTGGTGTCAGAGCCCTGAGGGTGAAGGTGAATCATTCACTGCAGGTGTGTTTACACAGGCAGGGACTGCAGCGGCTGGACCATTGAGCCAATCTATGGCAGCTCTCATAGGGTCACAAGTTCTCGTGGTTAAAATGAATGCAAAAAGCCTTGAAGTAAAAAATTCTGCAAAAGGAGGAGTTTTCCGAACTTAAAATGAAACCTTTTGTCTTATTTCTCTAAATTATGGGTCAACTACTATTTCAAAAGAGACTGAAATGCAGTACGTTTGCTCTAGTTTCACAGATTATATTGCATTTGTGCGCATTGACTAATTTCCCTAAAAAGAACGATGTAACATTCATGAAGATTAATTAATAATTAATTCCGATAACTCGGAATATGTCGTTATTTTTTAATGATGAGAGAGCATTATGTCTGCGTATTCAGCATATTTGTTCTAGGGGACATTTATTTCATTTAAAGATACCATAATTTTAATTGGAAGTTCATTTCCAGTTTGTTTCAAGAGTTATTTTTAGATGATAATAAAAGCATTTAAAGTGCTTTCAAAGTAAAACACAATTTTCTGTTTCCCATGTTGCCATATTAATATTCAGCCAAAGTACAGCTCAGTTTTAATTATACAGAAATTCCATTTGCACTTTAAAAAAAAAAATATATATAAATCAGATCAATGTAGCTTGTCTACTTGTCCTCGTTACCAGGCCATAAAGTATTCTAGATGGTTAACAACAACTTTCAAAAATAATACCATCTCATTTTGCAAGCTGCTGTGGGAATGTATCAGTTTAAATACTATTTGAAGTAACAGTTGTTCAGAATTTGGCCTCCAATGAAATCGTATTTTATTGTATATTAAACAAATGAATAAACTAAGATTGAGTTTCTCTAAAGGTCACTGAAAAGACATAGATTTTCTCAAGATGATGTATAATTTCAAAATGTAGTTATTCACGCAAACTCATATGTCATAAAATGCTAAAGTATTTATCCGTACTACCTATATATATTTCTGCCCTCATCATCCACAATTTGCAGATAATTTCAGAAAATATCCTTCTGATGCTTTTGAAATACTAGCGCTACAGTACAATAAACAGTCCAGCTCATTTTCTCAAGGTTCAACTGACTCTATAATGAGCCTATTTTTTTTTCTTCTCCTGACTGATTAAGAATTTTTTGTCTTGACACATATAATTATTTAATGAACGCAGCGACAGAATAAATGACACGTCTTCTGGTTATTATTCTGAGCATCTTGACAAACAAGGCCCGCTGAGTGACCTCCTGGCCTCTCTCAAGAGCGATGATTACACTAATTAAAACTGCAAAACATCTGCGAGGGCCGCGGACACGGCGGAATTAAACGGGTCGTTAAATCAGCGGAGGAAAATATCAACATCCTCACAGACAGCTCCTCTTTTCCTGTCTTACAGTGAAGTGAATGCTAGCAGTGCCTGGTCACGCACAAACACAACAAAACGTTTAATTGGTTCGAAGCTACATTTAAAGTAAATCTTGTCCCAAATGGATTGGTGTTAATCACACAGTTCAACACTCTAAACACCGCTTATCGGGAATCTCGGCAGCGATGTTGTACTTCTAGGTTCATCTTTTATTTCTGATTACATGTTCTTTTCATCAAGTGAGGCAGGTTTCTAGTGAAGAGGGATTGCTACATCCGTATGTCTCCTTCATGACAAAAACCTGGATTTCAATGCACCATAGCCACGTTCAAGCATCTAATAGGATTGGTGTCAGATTTCGTTTTTTTATGTTATTCTTTTCCTAACAATAACCATTTCCCCCCTTAAGTGTTTCAACATGTGCATCAAGAGTTTTCCTCCGCGCTTCACAACAAATCAATACGGGTCAAGGTGGAAGACAGGCCTGCAGCTAAAAAACGCTGCACAAGCGTCAAAAATGTCCGACGTCGAAAAGCGGATTGTCCTGCTTTAGATGCTACAAACACACAGCTCAAGGCTTTGTGCCATGTTCAGAGAGATTAATAGACTGAGATGCTTTTGATAGGGAAGTGAGCCGCCAAGCAACCCCTCTAAGCGGAAGGATGCATGTTCTCTCAAAGCCAGTCTCTTGAACATTCCCTCATGGTGAAATGGTTTATGTATGCTTCTCAGTTGATGCATGTTTCTTCCGGACTCCTGGAGGACATGGGATTACTGTAAATGATGTACAGGTTATCTTCAAAATGCTGAGGAATGTGGTGCAGGTTTTGCTCACACAAATCATTGCTCGGTTTTTACTGGAACAAATAATTTAATGTGTACTATTTCAATATTTTTGCTATTGGTTTTAAATGACCAGAAGGATGCAAGGTACTCTACCAGGAGAATACTTGACGGCTTAATAGAGTCTACTTCATCCCATTGATGTACAACTGTGGTGAACAAAACACATTTGATTTAAGAAACCTAAAGAAAATGTTAGATACACAAACGCTATCTCACGGCCAATTTATACGATTTGTCTAAACCCCAGTGACGGTTAGGTTTAGGGGCGCGGTTAGGTGTAGGTAATTTGTACAAATTCATACGAATTGTGCAACTCGTAAAATACGTAAGATTTGGCAACAATCGTATGAATTTGTATGAGTGTGGTCGTACGAATTCGTACGAATAAGACACCTTGTGAAAAATGTATGAATTGCCATGAGATCGGGTTGGATACACAGATTTAAGAAAAAAAAGTTATATCACAGAGTTCACAGTCATTTCACAAAAATGTTGTTCTGATACACAAACATGACTTTTATGAATTGATTTTAGTTGAATCAGAAACATACAGCACAATCAATGTAGCTTGATTACCAAAACTTTTTTTTTCTGAGCCTACTTTTAAGGTTTTATTATTATTATTATTATTATTATTATTATTATTATTATTTTATGAATATCTAAAAATTAGTCTGGCAAATCCATCACTGAACTGAATCCAGCAGTTATTGAATCAACATCCGAGTCACTTACATGTTCAATCCCTATTTTCAGTCATATCAATGAATGATTATAATTTTCATACGCACTACTGATCAAAATATTGTGTTTTTGAAAGGTCTCCTATGTTCACCAGTGCTGCATCTATTTGATTAAAAATGTAGTAAAAGCAGTAATATTGAGAAAATATTATTAAATTTTTTAAAAGGTTTAACTTTTTTTTTTAACACTGACTGACAGTGAGTTTTATACCCAATAATTATAAATGTCTCTGGCAAACTTCACACTGCTGGAAACATTCTTCAGGCTGTTGCGCAATGCAACAATAAAAATATTTTGCACAAGCCTTTGCATTGTAAATGTGTGTGAATTCAAGCCTGGAATTCAGGAATGGTGAAAAGCTGTCATCTTTCAGCAGAGGAGACATTCAGTAAGAAGACTTTTGCAAGATGGGTGTAATTAGCACCTCACAGGTGACGACATCTGCCCTCCTTAAACACAAAAAGACTGAGATGACTAATGGTAGACTGATGAGATGTGGTTTAGCCTTGGACATGTTCTAAACACATTCGGAGATGTTTGTGATTTGTGGAAGCATGAGTTATTGAAATATGCATAAATCAAGGCAAGTTTAATAAAAATACTGTAAAGCTTTACAGAGCTATCTGATTACAAAATCCCAATTTGAATTAGATAATTACCAGATATAAATGATATGGAATGTTCATATACTGAAGATTAACACTACATCTGAATATGCATACACTAGAAAGGTTCGGGGTATTTTGTTGCTCACTAATTCATTTAATCAGAAATCAAGTAAAACAGAGGTGAATTTATAATATCATTTTTCTATTGTATTATTTTCTATGAATGCAACCCTGAATTTTCAGTGTCACATGATCCTTCAAAAAAGAAAAGAAAAACAAATTGAGGGAATAAAAATGAAGGGATTACATTAAAGATCAAACAAACAACATTTAGTTGTGATTTTTATTTCTTTTTTTAATCAATTATTGTCAAACAACATTGTTGGGTTCTTCATCAAATTCACCTCATAGTGCGACAGTTTAGATGTATTTTTTTCTTTGGAGAATTTCATTCTTTGTGGTCAATAAATATCTAACAGAACTTAAGAAAATTCTTATTTTTATTTATTTAATTTTTTCAATGTATCCAGATCTAGATACTTCAGAATAAATTCTGAAAGACTTTTATCAAAAAGAATAATTGGAAACACTGGCCTGTAAATGTCTACTCTGGACGTTATCATTTTTCACAACACTGGACGCAACAGAGCAACCATGGCAAATCCATTTGTCTTGCATATCAGAAGTAGCGCAGACACTTGGAAACAGAACGTCAGAAACAGAACGAAGCATCAGTTTACTGTCGGGGATTTGTCATGTTGCATCGCCTCGTGCCACACCACATCCAGTGTAGAGAGAATCACTGATTATAATGGGTTCTACTGTCTTCTAGATCCTTGCATCTGCTGTGGACACTGTTTAACACAATTTGAGTGATATACTAAAGAAGGCATTTACAATAGAGCGGTGTTTTACTTTCAGTGAGAGTATATGTGGTAACTGGCAGGGCTGAAACCACACACCTTGCCTTGAGGCAGCACTGACAAGTTTGTGCTACAGTTGTCTGTTGGGTGTTTATGTCAAAGCCCTAAAATTACAGATGCCACCGCCTCAAGGCCAGCAGAGCATAAATCAAGGGAGTGAGTTTCCACATTCCCGCTAATGACCTCACGAGGGGGAGGAGGTTGGAGGGAGGGATGTTTAAAAAAAAAAAAAAAAGGTGCTAGGTATTAAGAATAATCATGCAAAAAAAAAAAAATAAATGCAATAAAATTATTCTAAAACTTATATCATTATTTATTTACCCGTATCGTGTTTTGTTGTGTGTTTGTTATTTTCAACATAAGGAAAGCCAATAACACATCTTCAGAAAGGTTTGGAAAATGAAATATGGATATGGATTACTTCTATTATGTTTCACGGGTTTTTGTTGTGCATTTTACGGAAATGAGCAGCATTAACATTTTTTAAAGCTTCTTCTTTTGAGCTCCTTGGAGTAAAGGAAAAAAATCCAGGTTTGGGAGAAATTCCAACAACATTTTCTTTTTACGTTTTTGGTCAACTATTTGTTTAAATTAATTATATCAATAGAATAATATCTATACATTCTATACGGAAACAAAGACATTTCAAATTTGTAAAGTGCAGTCAACTGAGAAACTGAGAAAAATGTGGAGTGTTTATGGGAATCCTCTCGAAGATGCATCATGTGTTGAGTTCTTTCGCCTTTCTCCCTCACACAGTCATCTCACACTCGCACCCGACTAAACTCCTCGTTTATGACTGCTCAAACCTCCTTACAGCCTACAAATTTCATTTTGCCCAGGCAAATCCTATTGCATATTATCCTGTACATTGCATTAGACCCCTAATCTCTCCTTTCTCTTCTCTCGCTCCATACCTCCGTGGAAGAAAATAAGCGGCTCCTGATTAACCCACTTATGGCAGTAAATAAATGGTGTGCACAGCTGTATGCGCCAGATTTAATTATAAGTAAAAAAAGAAGAAAAAAAAAAAAATACACACAATAATGACCAATCAAACAATATTGGTGTGCTTATGGAATTTATTTAGCTACATAAAAAAAGACTGACCAAAAAAAAAAAAAAAAGTGATTCAGAGAGAAATAAAATGTTAAATTACAGAAAGGACATTTGAATGCATTAATACTGTACTATAAAAAAATTACCTCTATAAACAATTATCAACATGCCAAATCTTTACTCATCAACTGAAGTGAATTTCACATGAATCCCATATTGCTTTTGGTTTCCCATCTTTTCTTTGCTTCAAACCTAAAAAAAAACAAAATGTGAACAAATTTGACAAATTTGACTCAAAATAATCTGGAA
The DNA here is from genome assembly GCF_003368295.1 of Carassius auratus. NCBI lineage: Eukaryota > Metazoa > Chordata > Actinopteri > Cypriniformes > Cyprinidae > Carassius > Carassius auratus. Next base: position 16,879,244 of record NC_039255.1, on the reverse strand, counting down.
TAAAAAAATACATTAAAAATGCAATACAGAGATACAGATTTGTTTGGATAAATATGATTGCATATAATTGCAGGCAATGCAAAAACTGAATCTGGAAAGTATAATCATTGCTCTAAGCTCACAATGGGCATTCAGAGACCCTCTGAAGGGACTGACTGACCAAAAAGATAAGCAGCATCCAAATACTCAAGCTCTAGCGAATACACACGAGTTTAGACACAGCAGCATGACCAGAAAAGAGGGGACATTTAAAGTGTGAAATGCAGAGTGACTTAATGAAACTGCAGGGTATCAGCAGCAGGGACGAAGAGAAGAAGAAGAAAAAAAAAGACAACAAACCCCCAAGCGATTTGCTTCCTCCTTTTTCGGGCTGCCCTGGAAGCCTCCGCTTCCTCTTTGGTGCGGGCGAAGTCACGGCAATCGGCGGCTTGTGCGATTTTCACGGCCAGCTATTGAGAAGGAGACAGAGACAAGCTCAATTAGCAGGAGAAAATCAGTCTGCCTGGCAAACCTCACCAGTCCTGCCAGTGCGTCAAGAAGGTGCTCGAAGAATGCCTCCGGTTCATATCTTCATCACAGCGAGGATGGCAGCACAGATGGACACACACATGCTCGAGTTAAAAAAAAAAAAAATGAATTTGCTGTTCATAGATAGAAGTAGGGCACCCAACCCTCTGTTTCACCACTCAGCAAGGATGTGCATAATTAATGTTATTATCTCACATACTTAATCTGTTCATCTAAAGAGGACCTTTAATTCTGAAAACTGCAGTGCACGCACTTAGGATGGCTAAATGAACGGAGGAGGCGAGAGGCGCATGTCGGCGGTATCAGTGAGGGGAAATGTGTGTGGTGTGGCTAGATTAATTCCAATAGCCAGAGTGACACAGAGGGCTCAGGAAACAAAAGGAGAGTCCGGGCCTCTTCCATCACTCCTGGGATGGGTTTATTATTGGACCGCAAGAAACTCTGATAAACACTTGGACAAATCATAACCCCCCCCACCCCCATTTTTCTATCCACTGCTTTTCCCTCGACTCCACTGTATTTATTAAGTAATTCTTTAGAACAGGGAAAGAAAACAATCAGAGGGGAAAAAAAAAAACTAAGTTGGTAATGAGGAAATGTGCCACCATTTGTAGGCTCGGAAAAACCTGGAGAGAGCAAGAGAGTGAAAAAAAAAACTGTTTCTATTTTAATTAAGTGGGATAAACTTTATTAGAAAGACTGAAACTAAAATATCTCCTAATGCATGCTGGGATTAGGCAGGTCAGAGCGAGCAGGAAGGAGAAATTAAACTCTAAAGGCTTTTTATCGCCATATTTCAGGAACCAAGGGTGTAAAATGTTCTAATTTGGGATACATTAAAAGCCATAAAGGTCTTTCAAAAAGATTAATGGTACTTTGCTTGGATTTAAGATAAGGCCTTTAGCAGGCTGAGAGAGCGGGGTTCCGGCTGGGCCCTGAAGGCATTCATCTATACAGGCACTTGGAAGATTTGTAAACGCGTCTGCATAACCTGAAGCTAACACACTATGACAGTTTTTTTAAATCCTTGCCATTTTTTTTTTCTAGGTTTTAAGAGCCATAAATCATGTTTTCTAGCAAGACAGCGCGGAGAGGGAAATTATAATGGGTGATCATTCCCATGTTTAGCGCAGATCCGCTGGCAGATAATTCACACCAGGGTGTTTTTGGAGAGGTGTGTTTAAACGGAATAGGTGCTGAAGCTATCGCGAGCAGAAAAGAACGTGCAGATCGCAAAAGCTTTATTTAAAATATATACATATAATAATGTCATGGGTAAAAAGCAGCATTTTGAGACAACAAAACAGGATTTTTTTTTTTGCTGTCTAGGGGTTTAAATCTTCAGATTTATCTGTGTTTTCGACACAAGGATTACCCACATCCACTCCAGCGTTAACCAAATTTAGCCCCCGCCACCAAAATAAAGCCCCCCTTCACTCTTTCAGCCGGGACACCACAATTTTCACACACATTACTATATTCAAAACATTAAAGGTCTTAATTATTATTATTATTATTTTTCTTTAAATCAGTCCAGTCTACTATCCACGATTGTCTTTACTGGGGCTCAACATTAATATCAAGCAAGTTACCTAGCAGACAGAACAGATCAAAGAGACAAAAAAAGCTCTCAAACGTCTGATTAATCAAGCCTTGGCAAACAGCTTATTTCTTTTAGCCTGCATGCAAGTATGAAAATGAGATTGGGAGCGCAGTACATTGTGGAGATTTGTTCATTCTTATCAGAACAAAGCCGGCGGCAGCTTATTTCATGGATCACTGGCACTGTCATCAGTGTAGCGCAGAGCAGGTGACGGCACTTCTTTCTGTGGCGATAACAAAATTAGCAAAAAGTCGGCACAAATTAGCCTCTCATATTTTCCGTAATATGACATTATTTTTCATTTACTTTTTTTTATCCACTTTTCATGATTTTCCCTCCTTTTTCATCCTTGTCCCCCTCCTTTTCCCTCTTGTGACTTAGTGCCAAATCCTTTCACATCAAATGCAGGGCACAGAGAAAAAAAATGAAGGGCGGGAAAAAAATGGAACAAAAATCACAACCCCCCCCCCCCAAAACAAAACAAAAATTACAAGTGGGCCGGGGGGTGGGGTGTGTTTGGGGTAACATTCACAACAAAAAGTGCTTGTGCTCTTTGTTCTAGGTAGTCACACTAAACCTTCCCATATCTCGGTAAGAATTACATTCAGTGTATTTCCATGTACCTTTCTTCTCTCCTCTTTATAGGTATTGTGTGGCATTTACGCCAGTCCTTGGCAAAGCCTTATTCAATGCTGGGTTTATTAAGCACCATTACATGATATGACCTTTGAAAGGTCTGTGAGGGACTGCTCAGCACTGTAACTACAACGAAGGGCCACTAGGTGGATGAAGCCAACAGCGCTGCAAAACCCAGTTGGTAATGTATAGAAGATCATCAACTGCCACGGCAAATGCTGTAAAGTAGATTAAAAGCAAATTAACGTTCAATATAAATGTTTTGCATAAATTAACAATGCTATCTTGTTATCTGATTTCAAAGTGCTGTTCATTCGTTATAATTTTGCAATTTTTGAGCCTTCCACAAATATATGAAAACGGTTGCAAACTATATGACGATGGTGGCTTGCAAATTTGAAATAAATAAAAAAATATGCTATGTGAAAAAAAAATCTAGTGATTCCCTTGCAGCTGTTTAAAATAGGTTTTAAATTAATTCTGGAGCTTGCATTTGTAACCCATAGCTGTCTCACTCACACCCACATACCGAAAAAGCAAGGGTTGCAAACAATTAAAACTCAGCACCTACAGTTCTATACTAGCTTATACAATAATTGCACATAACATTCACTTTGTAAAATAAGTGAAACACAAACACTTAAGTCGACTAATGTAAGACTGGAATAAGTATCCAGGTTAAGGTTGTTTATGGGTAGTTTGTACTTATAATTCTTAATAAATGCTACTAGCTCAGTTTTGTAATTTCCCTCTTCAAAATGTATAAGATGTGGACATGACCAGTTTAATTAAAGTTAGGTTGAACTGATTTTTCAACTAGATTTGTATTGTCACACTGTCTGTATGTAAGTAAATTAACAATGTGCATTATTTCTCTGTGTTACCTGTACCAAGATACACCTGTTTATTTGTCAGCATGAAGACGTAAAATGCATAATCTAGTGGACAGATGATCGTACTTGCACAATTTTGTATCCCAGATAGTCTGATCGAGCCCATTGCATTTGTGGGTGCTGAAAATGACCTTTTTTTTTACCACAGTGCTTTTTCTCAGTTTTCTCTTGTTGTGTAGCGCCAATTTAACACTAAATGAATACATAAATAAATAGAATTCCACTTACATGAGAATATTACATAATTATATAATTTTCCCAATGCATAGTGAACACTTTTTCATTTTTGAGAACTAATCTTCTCACATTTATTTAAATTAACATTACCAATAAATCAATAAAATCATCATTTTGTTTTACCATGCCAAATGGGTTCAGTTTAAATGGCTTGTAATAATCACAGCTTGCATCAAAACAATGCCAAGGGAAATGGCAAGAAAACCACTGAATTGCCTGAATGAAAAGAAACAGGCCACGCTCCCGGGACAATACCCTGTGTCATCTACACTAAAGCGGAGGAGACCAAATCCGCTCAACAAAAGTGACATATTGAGAGTCCTACACTTGATATCCTTGTATACAGTGAAAGATCCTGTTAACATAGCTTATCAGTCTCAAGGGGGAGGTGAGGGAAATAAGACAAGGAGTTCCTGTAATCTTGCCACCAACTTGACAAACAGCATTACAAGACATACAGAGAAGCAGCCTCTCTGAGGGGGATCTAGCTGGAAACGCTCTCGGTATAATGCGCTTCTCTATGTTTCAGCCTCAATAATCTGATTCCAGATACATAAGACTGTCATCTTCAGGGAACAAGGGGAGTGGAAAAAAGTCTGAAAGTTCGCTGGCTTTGTGCACATTTCATTATCTTCCCTCTTCTGAGCAGGCAAGGCTTATTAGCAAGCTTTCGACTCGCACTTGCAATAATGTGCCATCAACAGTTTTATAAGCTAATTAGAAAAACAGTTTAATTAATGACTGACTGGCAATAAAATGGCAATCAGAAAAAAAAGGAAACAAGGGTGCTAAGCTTCCACTACCACCAATTAAGGGCTAATTACAAACAAATTATATATGTGTTTTGCTGTGGGCTTTAATTCAGAAAAAATGGCTTTAATTAAATGAGAAAACATGCTAATTAATTAAACAGCAGAAAAAAAAAAAAAATCTACATTGAAAAGTATGCTTTGTCTATCAAGTAATTAATGAAATAGAATAATCCAAGTGAGATTCCCCAGCATTTGATAAAAGCTTAGAACCCATTTCAAAATGAATGGGAAAAAATTTAATGTGAGTCATCTTCAGATATAATAAAAGTTCATTCTGTGATAAATTGCTAATGCTGAAAGAAAATGGAACAAAAAGGAGAGTTTCTGCTTAGCAGTTTTCTTGTTGCCGGAGGGGCTTGCACAGGAAGAAGAGTGTTTCTGTACAGATTGGGATTTGTCGATGAAGAAAGGGGCTAAAATACCTAAACATACAAAAAAATTGTTATGGTGATTAATAATTGGATGAAAAAAATAAATAAATAGACAAACATTATGTTTAATCCAATAAGCCTTAGCAAGCCTGTACAAAAGCACACTAACTTCTTTCATAAAATCTGTCAAAAACATGCATTTTAATTGGATCGGTCTCTACCAATGAGTTAGATCTAGTTGCAATAATGGCTCTTCAAACGGTATGACACCTCCATAAAATACACACAAAGGCAAACTTCCAGAGAACCTTGTCATTAGAGACCTGTTCGTAGTTACTAACACATGCTGCACTTCAAAGCATATTAGAACAAAACCCCAGCTGATTGGTCAGAGATGAAGGCGAATAAAGGAAACGGCAAAGCAACACATTAAGTTGTACTAACGCCAATTCTAATGCATAATCTTGGCTGTGACACAAAGAGCATTTAAGTCACATACTGAAAGGCATATATATGTGTATATGTTAATGAACTCCCGCTCACTCACTCGACTTTTTTGTTTCCTCCAACAACTCCATAGACTGTGTCTCCATCTTTGAATCATTTTCATATTGTCTGACTCCCGGAGAACTTGAAATGGACGCAGCACCCCCCACCACTCAAGACAGAGAAGTCTGCGTTTTGAAGTGGTAATGCGGAGCTAATATTTGTGATCAGGGCAGAGAAAAACTGTAGGAAATAATAAAGTGTGACAGTCCTTTGTTTAGTCTTGCTCAGTTCGTCTTTACCACAGAAACTTAGACTGAAGCTCTGCTATTAAATGTGCTTAGACATATATATACATAGACATATACACATATATACATTATATATATATCTTAGTGTACTTCATATTTTCATAAAGGCAAAATGTTCCTAGCTTTAAGATTTAAGCTTGCTCAGGCACTTTGAACTGGCACCTGTATCTTTTCTTTTGGTTAGAGGGTATGCAGGGAATTTGATAATGCTGTATTTAATTCTGATCAATTAAAAGGCTTTTACCTTCCAAAAGAAGAGTTAAACCTTCTACAGAATATTTGAATATTCTTTTATGAAAGGGAAATCTCAAAAGAACCTTTACTATCCACATTTGTGTTTAAACACCCGGACAAAGATGAAAGCCCACATAATCACACTCTTTTTAGGATAACTTGAAAGAAGGTTTTAACAAATTTGCTTTAATTTGCAGATTAAAGGAAACAGGGAAATTATTATATGATTAAAAAAGCCACACAAGGAAGCAACCGATAATTCCTCTACATTTTAAATGTTTCCAAACAGGAGATTTTTATATATAAAGCATAGAGTTGAGAGCAAAAGAAAAAAAGATTTATTCCAGAGGATAAATTGGTTATGACCAATACAATCCTTCAAGCATAGGCATAATTTATAAAGATCATTCTCGAGGACAAAAACAAGGGCTCAAATAATAACACAAGACCTTTAGTATATCACTGTCTCATTTTGAACACTTTAATTTAACGATGTATTAGCATGTAAACATATTGCATGCTATTTCATATATCAGTAGACACAAATATTATTAGAAGCTTGAAATTGAGGCTTGCCATAGTTGGGATTACTGACTGTTTGGTTGTTCACCGCATTATCTGCAGGAACATTTATCCTGGGCAGAGTGTTCTGTGGCCGCACGGAGTGCCGTGATAATGAATACTAGTCGGATTAGAAATTAGGGCATAAAATGCCTCACTAATATCCAAATCGCCCCCAAGGACCCTTGAAACGGGGCAACATATTTCTCTGTTTATCCAGAGTTAGTGTTATATACACAGTAAATGTTGCATGAAAGAAGGTTAGTTGTGTTGTGATTCAATTAATTCACAAAGAAGAGCAGTGGCCTAATGATTGACACATTGAGCTCTGGTGCTCATATAGGTTATTCTAGTTCAGATCTCGCTCGCAACACTTTCAGATTCAATTCCTCCCTTTCTCTTTCCATCGTTTCCTTTCCTTTCACTACTCTCTTCTAAACAAAAGTGGTGATTGTTACCAAAAAGTGGTGATTGTTGCCAATTAAATGCTGGTGTTTTTACAGAAATGTTATCACATAAATGCAGCCTTGGCAAGCGTCAGACACTTCTTAAAAAATAAAATTAAAAAATCTTACCAACCCCAGACAGACTTTTAAATATTAGTATATAGGTACAGTGGCACTTATATTCAGCCATAATGTATGGCTAACATAACAAATGGTGCAACTCAATGTACCTAAATCTGAAACCCTTCAAATTTCATAAATGATCTTCCATATGTGCAACCTGTTCTATCACTGCACAGCTTAGAATGATGTTACCCTGAACTCTTGATAAATAGTGGAAAATTTCATATTTCATATCCACATCTCCATGAGAGACACTACATCAATAGAGCATGAGGGACTATGTCCAGCAGATGACAAATGCACATTACCTGGCGAGAACTATAATGTACAGTTTTTAGTGGAGAGCAAATACAGCAGCTAACAGTGGCATTACTGCACAGCGACTGCCAGTGTTCTGTCAAAGGCAGACTTCAGCTGTCTGGCTGAGCAAGAGACTCGAGACTGCTAAGTCTGCTGAAATCCACTGATGCTGTAAGAAGCTTTCTGTGACAACATGGTCCTGGTAAGTCAATCAAAGACAGAAGCCATGCAGTTTGTATTTGTGTTTTTACCTGGAAGCCATGCCAAACTAATCACATAACCTGCTAGAATTACTAAAGTAGTGATATTTGATAAAAGGGACTGCCCTTAAACGTTTCAGTGCTGTCAGTTGCAAGCATTTAGACAGCATCTCTGAAATTCTTTACCTGCTTTTGAAGTCTAGATAAACTCTGTGAAGGAATGCTTAAATCTGCCATTCTCAACCAAACAAAAGAAACAAAAGCGAGGGCTGATGTAGACGCGTGGCATCACAATGAAGCCCATGTAATGATGAAATGTTTCTGAGAATGGTTTCCAAAGAAACAGTTAATATGTTTCCGTCTACCTGGGAAAGAAAAAGATAAAACCACAAAGATACTCAGAGATAAGCGTACGTAACATCTGTATGGATTACTGCGTAAAGACTCTCAAAAGAATATTGCTGTTGTTGGCATTACCAGGCAATTTAATGCTTGTTAGGAGCATGATTATAACCTTGCTTTGAACTGATTCAGATCAACAATCAACAGCATCACAATATGATTTCATTAGTGTGGAGTAAATGGTGTAATTTTCACATTTACACCAAGAGAACAGAAGCTGTAATTGATTACGTAGGAAACTCATATTTGAGGTTAACATGATTAACGCTGCTCCTCCCAATTAGATGGATGGGAGAGCTTTATCGAAGCATGACCTTTTATCACCAATAAAACTACAAAATGAATCTTAATAGAAAATTAATTATTGCTGAAAATGAAAACACGTTTAAAAACAGGAATAGCTTCGGCTGCAGTATGAAAAAAAAAAAGTCAAAGAAAATTATCACAAAAAAGGACTTAAAGAATGAGTCCTACAAACCATTTAGTTAACCTAAATATAAAGTTAATAACAAAGATTAATTTGCACTTTTTGCAATGTATCATAATGAAATTTCAACATGAAATAAAGCTTGTTTACTGCGTGTGTGCAGACTGAGACCTGTTATAAAAACCCCAACAACACAATACAATAAAAAAAAGAAGAGTATTTGCACAATTGTTCTATTGTCAGACCACTTTTGTAGTAAAAAACACACAGTTTGGGGCAAAGTGATGATATATGCATGATATTTGCAAAAAAAAAAAACATCTAAAAAAAATCATGTTATCTTTAAAAATGCTTCAACTTCATCTAATGTATATGCAAGTGGAAACACGCACCCAAACCTTTTCTGTACTAAACTGTTTAAGGTTGACAGTGAACATCAATTCCATGCAGTAATACTGAAATCAAAGCTTAGGCCGGAATTTAGTGGAATGCATTTCAGATTCCATTGAATCAAAGTTGCGAGGCTTAAAAATATTGCCCGCTATGATTGCCCCAACTTCAGAAAAGTTGAATGTCTTTTTAACTGCAATTACAGCTGTGCGAATGTTAAATTTTCTGCCAAATTAGCTTCGAAGCGCTTGATCCTATGTCCATTCCTAAAATGTGTCTTTTTAAAACTGCAGGCACTGTATTTAGGTATGAGCTCACTTCAAAGGTGCAAAACTGGCACCTTGAAAATGTTTTAGTGCTCGGGTTGAAAGCATTGTAGCCTTCATTAAAAGGCAGAACCGAAAGTTCTATAGACACTGCCTTACTTCAAACTGGGGGAGGGCTTTCCATTAACTTTAGTGTAAAAGGGTTGCAAGACTTTCTGCCCAAGTCGAATGATGTGTATGTGTGTGTGTGTGTGTGTGTGTGTGTGTTTGTAGCCTGTGTCTTTGCAGGCAAAATGGCCACAGACCCATTAGCTCAATTTGTCACAGTTGAAGCGCCCCCCCGAGATGGCTTATCAGGGAAACATACCTCTCGAGTAGCAAGTCTGTCACTCAGTTCTTCCGCCTTCCCACAGTCCCCTTCAGCAATGGCACTCTCTATGCTCTTTTCCAGGCCTGACTGAAGATGAGAAGGAGGGAAATAAAATGAAGTGATTTTCCAAAAAAAAAAAAAAAAATCAAAGAGTAACTTAAAAACTCCCCCAGGCATTTCTTTTTAAAATGATTGCCATTACAACAAATATGTAGATTTCCTCTCATAAATGAAAATCGTTGGTTGATTAAATATTAGGCAAAAAAATCTGTCTAGCCACAGGAGGTTACCACACATAAATGTTGGTCTTTAATTAGATATTTCCATCAAAGCAGCAGGACTGGTGGAGCAGAGCTCTCTGTCTGCTACTATGGATCTCCATAAGACAAAGACAATATTTTCATTTTCTACAAGTTTCAAAAAATTCTAGATGTGTTTGTTGCTCTTATGGGCAAAAAAAAAAAAAAGTTGTGAAAACCCAACAATACATGTATGAACATCCTGATGTAATTTATTCCTGAGCTAATGTATATTCCATATTCTGATTTCAGGAATGGCCATATAATATTCATTCTGCTTAGGTAAACATTTCAGAGGGACTGTTCCAATCAGCCTCGCTCACAACTCTATTAAATTGTATTTTCACAGCATATGCTCAGCCCTTTAATAGTGTTTAATCCAAAATAGATATAGCCTTTGAAAGTGAGGGAAAATGGGGCAGCAGAGCGGCCTAATTTAACAGGACAACTGGATAGATATATAATCAAAACAATATTTTAACTCAATAACCCAAAATTTTAACTTGCTAATGCTAAATTATTTGAACTCAGCGCTACATGATATGGACAATTGAACTAGCAGTGTTTCCCTGCTTAAAACAAATTACATTTGCCAACATTCTGCTTACATGACAATTAAAAAAATAGCGGCAAAAACTGTTTTAAGTTAATGCTGCAGAATGAATGCATGCAAAATTGGCTTGAAGTTACAAATGAATTAGTTCTGTTTACAAAGCTTTTCACTAAAAGAGACTTATTTATAGAAAATGTAATCAGGAAATTCCTGCATGACGAAATTCAATTATGAATATGTGCCAATGTACAAAGTCAGCTTTCTTGAAATCATGCCTCGTTCTATTACATATTCTGCTCTCATCTCACAAAGTACAGGTCAAAATCATATACTGCAAAAAAAGATGTATTGCTTTAAATGAAACTGAGCTGAATGATATCCAAGTCAACCTGTGCAGACACCACAGACCAACATCCATTGCTGCTAACAGCTACAATGACATAAAAGCAATGCTGATATGGTGATTTAAATGTCTGTTTGCAAATATGTTTTTATGCAGACAAAGGAAGTAAATTACTATTTGTGTTTCAACACAATGCAGTCATATGTGCACACTATAAGCAAAGGCATAATGGTGATTCATCCACTAAGGGCACTTTTCCCTGTTATTAATTTAAAGAAAACAATATATTATAATAAAATGCATTATAGTAGCTTTTTAATGGTGTAATGGCTCTTAAATGTTGCAGTCTAGCTTGCACTTTAAAAATAAAATAAATCAAGTTTTCAGTTCATATGTTTGAAAATCTGAAATGTTTTTATCTTGACCAAACCAAACAGTATTTGAGAACTTTTAATGTTAAAATTCTCAAATATGAAAAATAATAATAATATATCATTACACTCACATGTCAGTTTCCAAAATCCATTAACATGGGAAAAATGTTTAAATACAGTTTGGAGAAGTTTCAATTTTCAAGATTTCAAATCGTCTCAAGTGCCACTAACAAAACGATCACCCATTAAAATTAAATTAAGCATTTGTCTGTAATTATATGTGATATGGAAGTGCTATGAAACAAACAAAGATTCTACTGCAACATTTTTAACAAAATGTGAAACTCAAAGAAGCTGATATAATCCAACTTCACTCTGCTAAAAATGGTCCATTTACGGAGGACAAATAAAGGTAAATGCTGTTTTATTATTATTGTTTATGCTGCTCTACAACATGTAATGGACTTTCAGCATCAGAGTGGGAAAAATCTTCATGTCATATTTGTTATAGAAGCTGTCCAGTGTATTTGATTTGCAAGCATTCCCCTCCCTATCACTGAATTACAGCATTACAGAGAGCTCTCGACTCCATTGTGCTGTGGCTTTCAATGGGAAAATCCACCTCATATAAGAAATATTAAACACCAACCAGAACAGACAGTGCAGCTACATCCTTATGTCAAGATTAAGGTAATCTCATCATTAAATATAATATGATCTATTCTGTTATGCTCAGTGTCATGCAGAAGAAAAGACGCCTCCTCGCTCTGTCTTTCACATTTGATAGAGGAAACAATTACGAGTCACACATACAGTAGGCACAGAACAGAGAGAGGCTGTGGGATAAAAATTCTTTGAGCTTCTGAGTGGAATTAGGACACCCACAGAGTGGAAGAGGAAGACGGCGGAGGAAATCATTGTTACCATGAGAGGAGGTCTGCTACAAGGAGGCGGCTTGAGTCTATCATTGATGCCAAAATACTGCGTGAGCTCCTTCCAGTGCTCCTCCCGTTTCTCTTCAGGCTCCCTGGGCAAAGACACAGAAGGACAGGTCTTTCTTTTTTATTTTTGTTATTATTCACTCCAGGACTAGCATGTATACTTTGTGAGATTCATTTATTTCTCCACACATCCCTTTTTGCTATAACTGGTGGATTACAGAGCCATTGGGAATATATGTGTGTTCAGTGACATAGGCAGGAGGTGTCAAATATGAAGAATGTTGTATTAGAATTAGTTCCCCTCCTTATCCCTGAAGGTTGAAATGACCTGAACATATATATAAAAAAATAAAAAAATGAAGCATCATGCAACTGCTGATTCTGTAAAAAAAAAAAAAAATTAACATACACTAAACAACTATGTATCACACACTACCAGACTTTTCAAGTGGTTCCAAACACAAAAACGTGTGCCTTGTTGCTTGGAGATGCATGACATATGAAAACACTATGTGCTCTAAAATCGGCTCAAAATACCAAACTTGTTTGATATTCTCCGACTGGGTAGAATCAAAGTCTAACAATACAAAACAGAGTCTGTGCCCATCATACACTACGATTTCATCTTAATCTGTCGATTCAAATCTGTAGATTGTGGCAAAAATCTGTGCAAAAGTTGTGTAGCATATTCCAGCCTACCTTTGCATTTTTTGTTGTTGTTGTTTTTTTTGTTTTTTTTGGAATGTATGATTGTGAATTTACTTCATATCACATCGTGTTTACTTTAGATAAGAGGAAATGCGATATTTCTGCCATCAATCAACAAATATATTATTTCAGAAGTATATTTAAATTTAAAATCATCATATAAACTTCAGAATAAAATGGGAGGAGAGTTCACTGCCCTGATATTAATGAGTTATTCAGTATATATTAACCTCACCACCGGAAAAACTCATTTAAAAACTGCATAAGGCCTAAGAACATGTGTTTCAGCCTCAAGCTGTTTACAATACACAACATCTCTCATAGTCTTTTTCATGACCTGCTGAATAATATACTGATGCTTTGATGGAATGATCTATTATGGAAATCATCATCAATTGTCTCGGAGCAAACCATAACTGTCCATCATACCTTTCCTGCTCAGTATCACAATTCTGTGTCCTGCCTGTTTGAGGTGTAAAAAAGAAAATATGTTAATACATTGCGTATAAAAAAAGTTATGTACAAGCATTATGGCAAATGAGATTGTGTAATTAATCTCCTCAAACAATGATGCCCGTGGATTAAATTAGTTCTAGTGTAGTAAATCCTACTGGACACCCACGTTTAACCCCAACAACCAAACAAAGTGCTTGGCATTGTGACTGCAAGAGAAATTCCTTTCAAAACACAAATCAACTGAGCTGTACTAATTGTTATGAATGCATTGAAATGAATAAATAGGATATTGTTAACATCAGTAGAAATAATATAGAAGAAGAGCATGGAAAGGTAATGAGAACAACTTTTTATAATGACCTTTCTTGTGGCGCCTTTTCCTTTTCCGCTTTGTTTGTGGCTCCTTCATTCTCTGATCATCTTTTGCTTTCTGGAGCTCTTTGAACTTCTGCAACAATAACAAAAAAAAAAAAAAAATGCATACTGACATAATGATATTAAAATAAATTCTGAATGAACAAACAGCAACTTGCTTTGTTTATATTGTAGAGAGATTAACTGTTTACTGCCCAATTAGATCAATAACACATCATTTGATCACTGCAAGATCTGCACTCATAACTACAGCCGATCCACGTACTTGCCACTTATCCAAGGAAACTCCAGGAAGACAATCATCCCCAAAAGCATCATTGTGCAGACCAGTTTTTGTGTTATTACATTGAACATGTGCACAAGCTGAATGAGACTCTGTGTCTGACTGACGTGAGAGCTGCTCGCCTTGTCTGTCTTCTGCTGCTTCCCCTTCATCAGCATCATCCGAGCTCAGGTCAGCCTCAGTGAGACCCGGCGGCAAGAGTCCACTGTACATCTTACATTTGGCAAATCATCCAACACGTGAATATTGTTGACGTCCGCATTATCCTCTGCCATGAAAAAAAAAAAACCGCGCCGATTTTGTTTAAAGAAAAAAAATATTATTAAACGCTACAGATGACTGATTTAACAATATCATAATATATGAAAGTACTACACTAACAACAGCATAACGCTTACCTTTGCAGACTGTATTTCCGCATTTTGAACATAGAGCTTGATTATTGGATCGGTGGAGGAGCAACAGCTGTAAGAGAAACGCTGATTGGTCACTTGGATCTATTATGAAACGTGACCCTCCACTTACAACTAACTACTACATAAATTATTTTAAATCTACTCTAAATAGACAAATGGATAAATGCTTCACTACGGTCTTTTACAAATTATAATTTGAAAATCAATTAAATATGAAGATTATATATTATATGAAGTACTGGTCTATGTTTAACATTTATTCCTCTAAAACAATTGGTTTGTTATTTCTGGTGATAAATTTGTTACAACTTAACAACCAAAACTAACTGTATGCCTACTATAGGCCAATTAATGCAGTAGCACCACATTTTAAGGTAGGAATGAGTAAACAAATGCAAACATAGTTGTATGCCAGTTCAGCAATTTATATATATATATATATATATATATATATATATATATATATATATATATATATATATATATATATATATATATATATATATATATATTTACAAATGGCAAACTAAAACACAATTGCTCATGTTCTCCAGAGTGATAAGAATGCTCTTGTATGAGCAATGTCTCCCAATTTATTCAGACAGCTGAGGGCATCACCACATTATCATTCAAATGATTAGCATGCTAATCTTGTTTAGCCTGTGGCCTTGGCAGACGAAAAACACTGGTGCTTAAATTGCTTATTTATATCAAATAACATCAGTTTTCTGTTTTGTTGCTAAATAGTGGGCTTAGTGCCTAATTGCAAAACCACCTATTTACTTAAATGATTTATTTAGCGTGCACAGATTCGGGGGCAACAAGCTCATTTGTATTGTCCTAATGTCAGAGATTTTCATCAATATAATTTCTGCTTGCTATGCCTCCAGCGAGGGTGCCACTAGTTTTGAATGTGCCTAACAATTTATCTCTTTTGCTCTTTCTCATTTGCTTTTTGCATTTGCTCCTCCTCTCTCTCTCTCTCTCTCTCTCTCTCTCTCTCTCATTTGTCCCTCTCACTCTCTCTATCTTGGTCTCTACATGTATGTTCTGAACATGTAGTGATGGAGGAATGCTCCTCATTTGTGCGCACTGCCTCTTTAGTTGAGTTTATGATAACCTTAACCTTCAGTAAGTATTTATTGATCTTTTATGCCTATGCACTTATGGGGTGGATTATATAGGGGAAAACACCTCAATTTCCAAAGAGGCCCAAACTGAGCAAAAATATGATGCAGCTTATAAGGCCAAGATGAAATTCAGATTGTTTGTAATATAAATCAATATTATATTTATAACAGTGTATACTACTTTCATAAAAATAAACATTATCTCCCCAAAATACGTTGATTATATTTAGATACTTAGTTTTAAGATTAACGCTATCCAATTTAAGTTGTGATGGGCAAAACATATGCAATACAATGATAACTGAGAGATGGAATAATAACCTTCAAAATTATTTTCTGAAAATGAAATTATGATTTATGGATAATTAAGTAAACCTAAGTTGCTTCAGTCCAGTAAATGTTAAATAAAGATTTCACAGCAAAAAGTCATGTAACATGGCCTAAGGGTGGACATTTTAAGAATTATACCTAAATGGTTTTTACTTGCTAAAGAAGTATACACTATAAATCAAATCCAGCAAAGTTTTCACCATTCTGATAATTTAGAGGTTGAATAAATTCATGATACTCTAGGCCTTACAGGGTTAAGTATATGTTGTATTTGTTGGTTATTGTATGTCCTTAAAAACATAAATTTCATCCAACATCAAGAATTTTAAGTTAACATGACACGATAGGGCTTAAGTCAGCAAGATAAATTAAACATCACTCTACATATAGCCCATATCCTCTCCATTGCTAACTGATACCACCCGCCCCAAAGTTAATACCAATTTAATTATGTATGTGACAACTCACTGTCAAAGTCAACTAGAACTTTTAAAGGTAATTTGGTGGTGCCAGTTACTAGTGTCAAAATTATTATGATTCTTCTTTTTTTTTTTATGCTTCCCTTACATTGACACTTTTGTTCGGTTTGGGTTCCAGATCATTATTTCGGTCATTTATTATATATTTAGAGTTTGTTGTTTAAAAATTTAAAATGCTTATTAGTTTTGGTTAAAGTGGAAAATAGGTGGTAAGTTTGTTGAGATAAACCCAAGTCTTAATTATTAGTATCTTACTGTGACAGGCTGTTATTATTATTTTTTTTTTTTTCAAGCCAGCCAAATTGAACCTCAAATGAGCAAGCACATGTCTTAGGAAAGAGTAATCATTTTAAGTCATCTGGATCTGGCTTGGGCTGGCAGAATTCATTAGAGCAGATTAGCTGAGTGTGTACAAAGTAAATGAGATATCTAATACTAGCCAACACTGAGGTCCAGGGATTCCTCATTTAGCTCTGAATATGAGAAACCATGTTAAGAGGGTGATTATGTATAGCTTGACTTCTAGACCGGCTATGCCTGTTTTCCTCTGCATTTGGCCCGATGGTGTGCTCTCAAATTTAATGACCCTTGACTTTTAGCCTCCATGTGTACAGTGTACAAGCCATTTAAAAATAACGGACGATGCCGCAGCACAAGAGAAAAGGAAAAGAAGGGTGACAGCCAGATGAGATTGTTCACTGTTAACCTGACAGGGCAGTCTGAGAGAGAAACGAGGGATGCTAATTATGAGTTTAAGAAGAAGGTTGAAAAAAAAAAAAAAAAAAAAAAAGATTACAAAGAATAATTTGCAGATATAATTACACCAAAATTGGGTACACACAATCGTCAAATACATGTATTGCTTGACCTGGGTGAGCCAGTGAAATAAATCCTTCTTCTATAGCCTTTGTTAATTTGTTTTTATCATCTCCAAGTGGTGTTTGTGCAGGCAGTGCAATTTGCATGTGTAATTCCACTGTGCAAATTGACAACAAGTAGATAATTCTGGGAAATGGGCTAGTTGCAAGACCCTATCTTCCTGTGCCGATTCATTTTGAGGAACTGCTGAGGCATGAAACTCATACATCAACTATTTCCTGACAATGCTCAGACTTATTGTTCCCTAAAATGTCATTACAGCCATTATTTATGTAGTTAATTCATTTATTAAACCATATTTACACAGACAGAATGTCACATTGTGTCCATTGTCCAGAATGACGCCTTTAATGATGATTTGAACATAATTTTATCTTTTAAATTCTGCCAAGAAAGCAAAAGCACAACGTTCTTGTGTCTTTATGTCAAGGCCTATTTGTATTAAACAGGTTGGAGGCCATCTAGAAAAACACAAACCTTATATAATTGCTGGACATTACCAGACATTTAAAATAGCATTTTACACATGATATAGACATTATGTGTTTGAAGAATTTTAATACATTTGAAAGTAATTTTGTGTTATGTGTACCAGCCAGGTGCTCCTTAAGTTTCTGTTAAAAATGTAAATGCAGTTTTGTAAATGAGTTTTAAAAGTTTAAGCTTTCTGGAACACTTGATTCTAATCATTCAATCATATCATGTCAACGGTCATTTATTATCTAACATTTACTAATACAAGTTAATGACGGTTAAGGTAACTTCTTAAGAATTAGCTTAAATGAACAATCTTTTCAAGATTATCCAAGTAAGAGTCTAAAATATTTTAAATGGAAATACATATTTCATGTATGAATAAATGATTAAATTAATTAATATATCAAAAAAGTCAAGTCATCTTTATTTATATAGTGATTTATACAAAACAAAATTTGACACTGTAAAGCTGCATATTGCTAGAAATTAAGCATCACCAACTAAGCATGCCAAAGGCGACAGTGGCAAGGAACCAAAACTCCACTGTTGGCAGAAATGGAATAAAAAAAGAAAAACAAATTGGTAGTTCCCAGGCTCAGTCAGTCGACCAGCTCTCCTCTGAAAAGACAAAACCATCGTGGTGTGGTTTAATTCCAGGCTGCAACACAGGTCAGATTGTGCAGAGGACTCGTCTGGTTCCAGTGGTCTTGTCCCATAGGCCGTCGAGTTGACGAGGTATTCTCCGGGGGTCTGTCTCTGGGGCTCATCCAGTTGACATTCTGCTGAAATTCAGGGCTGTAGAGATTCATTTCTAGATTCTGATTCACCATCGGGTTTTGAAACGGACTGGATTTGGGTGGCTACAGTAACCTCAGAATAAGAATAAAACAGACTAATATTAGCGTAGATGCTATTCTTCTTACAATGTAACAAAGTACATCAGTGTTATGGAAAGTGTTCCCAATTCTGGTTGACCTAACTAATGCAGTCTAACAATACTTTAATGGATTTGAACTATAGAAATGTGATAGTATGCTATGTGTATGCCAGGTTAAAGAGATTGGTCTTTAATCTAAATTTAAATTGACAGAGTGTGTTTGCCTCCCGAACAACACTCGATTGTTCCAGAGTTTGAGTGCTAAATAGTAAAAGGATCTACCATTCACAGTTGATTTTAATAGTATAGGTATTATCAAATAGCCAGATTTTTGAGATTGCAGTGGATGTGAAGGATTATAATGTGATATAAGCTCACGCAATTACTAAGAAGATAAACCATCCAGGGCTTTATAAATAATAAGTTAGATTTTAAAATGTGTACGATGTTCAATAGGGAGTCAGTGCAGAGTTGACAGAACCAGGCTGAAATGGTCAAACTTCCCTCTAGCTGCTGTTTGGACCAGCTGGAGTTTGTTTATTGAGCACACTGAGCAACCACCTAATAAAGCATTAAGATAAACTAACCCTGAGGTCATGAAGACATGATTTTACGTTTCTGCATTTGACATTGAAAGCATAGGTTGTGATTTAGATATATTTTTAAGATGGAAAAATGTATTTACAAATTTACTAATGCTAGAAACTTTTAAATCGATTGCTATCAACACACCTAACTGATGAAAAAGAAATGGCAGAGCAGCCATCAAGTGTTAGACCGTGTTCTCGATTATTACATGCAGAGGTTTTTTATTTTTATATTTATTATTATTTTTTATTTTTATTTTTTGGGGGGGGGGGGGGTGGTAACTAACACCTCAGAATTTAGCAGTAGGAAATTACTTGTCATCCAGTTTTTTTATAGAATATATATTAGTTTTAAGAACTGGCAACATTACAGGTGGAGAGGAGAGAGAGATAGAGCCAATTCAATAGATAGGGATTATTAGGAGACCATGATTGACAATGGCCAGTGGAGGAAATTTGGCCAGGACACCAGGGATACACCCCTACTCTTTAAGAGAAGTGTAGCATTTGGACCAATCAGACACACACACAACTATTTGTTATAGTTTAGAAACAATATCAAATGCCCCCTCATCCAACCAAAGGGTCTACATACATCACTGGCAAAAATTGACCAGCTGACTGTACATTAGTCTCAGCCTCAGACATCACGCCCACGGACCGTTGGCTAAACGTCTGATGCATATGGGACACAAAAGTGAAAACACTTTAGGAGTGTTGAAGTCGTTATGGGATTGGTTGAATTCTACAGGATTTCTACAGGAAACAAAGATACCGTGGCACCATACACCCTCATGAAAGAAGAAAGCGGTCATGTTTACAACTGTGACGACGAGCGCTTATCAGGATCAACTAAATGCTGGATTTTTAAAAGTATGTGAAATATTCAAAGTTTTTTACACACCGGTCTGTTATTGTGGCAACATTTCCACGGCTCAAAATGTGAGATGAATGAAACAAACTGTGATTGGTTGTTTGACATGTCTGTCAAATGGCCTCATTGACGGGCCTTGGCCAATGAAAGCTGCCATGAATTCCAGACCTTTAGTCTGAAGGTCTGGCTACGCAAGACTAACTGTACATTAGCTACAACTGTTTAAACCTTCCATGTAAAACCCTGTATCCTGACTAGTAGATTTTTCATGGTACACACATTGTTCTCCAATCCAAATCTTCCCAATGAGAATGCGGATTGGTTTCACATCATTTAAATTTTGCACTAAATATGACAGTGCTCCGAAATTGTAATTATGAAGCAGCAGACATCTCCTGGTGTGTCATACATTTTAATGGTACATTTCCGCACTGGATAATTCCATCATACCATTCTAGTTTATTTTATTTTATAGTTTCACCTGTCACCTCAAACTACTTATTATAGCAGTAATAGTGAGCTGTATTTGAACCATTAAGCTGTAATGATTCGCTTGCGTGACATTTTAATTCATATAAGGAGTTTGAAGAGGATGGCAGTGTTATTGGGATTAGATGCTTAGTGCTAAAACAAACTAATTTGATTGGCAAGATAATACTGACAGGCTCTACATGAGGTTTAAGCTGATGTTTGGTTAGCAAAAGGAAAAAGTTATATTCGTAAACATCATATTTCATTAATCCATAACCTTGCTTAAACTATATAGTAAAAACAGAAAGGAGGGGGAAAAAAGTATCCAAAGGTAATCCAAAATGGACTTGTACAGAGAATAATTTTTCACATAATAAGTGTCTTATCCTATGGTAGAATAACAAAAATGAAAAACATAAAAAAAGTTTTTAAAAAGTATGTTTTCATCATCATCAGTACTCAATGTGATTCAAATCAATGAATTATGGTGATTAATATTCATGTTTTGATAACTCTTGGAGTGTGCATGCTTTGGTATTGTACATATTAAAGATAAAACAAAACAACTGGAGTATTAATCAGAGAGTTTCAGCAAACAATGCTCAAAAGATGGGAGATGGGATGATAGACAAAGACAGAACAAGAAAGAGAGAAAAAGGTAAAATTGAAAGCAAGGTTTATGGGCTCAGCCAGCATAAACACATTAAGCAGATGAGATTAATTAGCTCTCCAGTGTTGAATATACACTGCCTAAAGGTGACTTCTGAAAACCAGTCTACATATCAATATCCAAATCAAACCTCGAAGTGTTACACATAGTGAAAATATGCTTGCTTAAATATGCTTATACCCAACAGGAAAGCTTCTCAAGTTTTCTCTAACATTTACATAACAAAAAACATTAAACATTAAAACTGGAGGTCTTGAATGTTCTAAGAACATTCAAAAATAATGTTTTTGTAACTTAATAGGTACATTAGCAAAACGTTCTTAGAACAAGCAAGTAAACTTATTTTTATCCGATATGTGCACAGATTTTTGTCATAACTGCTCCTGAAAAAATATCAAACTCCACAGCTAAAATATAAGGGAAATAAATATATTTTAAAATTACAGTAATGTTAAATCAGTGCAGTACATTTTATGAATGCAGTGCATTTCAAATGCATTCTGTGTCGAAGTCATGGCTTTCAGACTGGCTGAGGTTGCTGCTATTCATCTGTAATTAGTTTAAGCTCAAAGTTGCACAACCAGACCATTCCCAGATAAAATCATACATTTAAATTGAATAATTTCTTCCCCTTTTTTTTAGTGCAGGACTTCCAACACATTTATCTGTTGTCTGTTTCTTTATTTTAATCACACTTCTTTGCCTTTTGGACAGCTTCACTGGCTTATAGATTAGTGTGAAATGTACCCCAGTTAGAATCTCTTACACGCTCCAATCAGATGAGTGCAGATTTAATCAGAGTGAATCGTCCATCCCACCCGTGAGGGACTGCCCAGATGAAACACACCTCATATTCATAACCTCACTTACATGCCTGATTATGAAGCAGGAGACTCTCATTCTCTGCTTTTTTTTCTGCACAATTTTGCCTCCAAACTTGAACAGCTAATCATAAGCCCCTTTCTTCATCAGACGAGAATCAAAATCTGAAGAGAAGAGAAGACGATATATATCATTAAAGATGAAAAAGAATCACAAATTTAATTGGCCTTCTGGACCACATATTTTGTGTCAAATTTCACTTTCAATACCCATTTTCTCTTTGCATTAATTTCCAGCTGCTCTAACTATCATTTTCTAAGAGAAAACGTTCACGTTCCACTGCTAATTTGTGTGCATGGCCCTGTAATCATGCCATTACTTTCTTTGACATAAAATAATGCCTTTGAATAATGGGAAATATTACCTGATGAATTAATTTAAGAGATAAGATTGAGGGTAAGAAGCTTAAATGCCATCTTAAATTATATGCAGACCTTGGAAAAATTTTCACAGAGTCTCATTTGCATTAGCTTAGTGTTCACATCATGCCTCACCATTAGAAGCCTGAACACTCCTCTAAAATGAAATAATAAGAGCAATACACTGGAATTATTAGTGCAAGTATTTACCCCTCTAAACAGCACTAGTATCTCCTTACCAGTATGATAATATCTTCTTTTTGTTTTTAAATGTTCCTTTTCTAAGCCCAGATGCTGTTCTAAAACCCAATGAGATCACGGAAACAGCATTTTAAGGCCTCACATCCAACATGAAGGATGTTCCCAAATGTATCTTAATTAGGCTGTCTTCTAAGGTGCCTTAATTTGACCCAATTCTAAGGCAGAATCACATGTATCTTTGACAGAGACGGCAATTCCAACAAGCAACAAGCTCAGAGAAGAAATTAAACCCAAGATGCCTGACAAGGTAAGAGAAAGCTTGTTTAAAAAGTAGTGTAATTATATATATATATATATATATATATATATATATATATATATATATATATATATATATATATATATATATATATATATATATATATATATATATATATATATATATATATATATATAATTCAATTATAAACAAAAAACAATTATATATACTTAAAATTGTATATAATTTCATAATTAATTTAAAAGAAATATGCTTTCAGTGCTATGTTTGTGCATCTAACTGGAAAATTACCCAACTAAATTGTTAAATTAATTGAGTATCAAAATCTGAAAGCACTTCCTATTATGGAAGCTTTCTATGTCGTAAAATCTGTCATTTATATTTCATTTCTGCTTATGACACGGTTTCTTTTATTGCAGCATAAGGACATCATTTTGAGCTCTTAGCTCAGGTGGAGAGAAAAAATGCCTCTAAAATTCTATAAAATCTCATGCCTAAAGATAGAGAGAGACAGACAGAGAGAAAGGGGAAGGAAGGAAAGAGGGATGCCTTGCTCATTACACTGCTGTCATTTACTCTTCATCCTTCGTACTCTTTAGTGGCATTAAGACGGGATGTAAATTTGACAGTTAACGCTGTTAGAAAATGGCTAGTTCAAGAAGGGCAGGAATTAGAGATGGGCATTAGGCTCTGATAAGCTGCTTTCCTCCACTGCGGCAGCTGCTTAACATTCATGGGAAAGTCATCATCAAACAACGTTATCGCAGCTCTGTTGACGGCTGAGGAACATCATCACTATGATAATTTTTTTTATAGCTGTGAGCCAGAAAAGCCCCCTTTTATTTCAGCAGTGTGTTAATGAGATAGGGCCTTGTTGGTATGGGCACTGCAAACTTGCCACTCTCCACTGTTTGTTTGAGTCCCTCTGCCTCCAACGCTTCCCCTTTCCTCCCCCTCCTCTTGCTCTCTCTCCCGTTTTGCCCATCTCTCTCTCTCTTCCTTGTGCACAATACAAGAGAGACTATTTTATAGTGTGTATTTAATGAAAGGAGGACCTTTATGGCCGTGTATACAATCACAGTTAAGTATGTAAACAGGGATAGTGTCTCTCTGACTGGCTTTCAAAAGTATCAGAAGTCTATTTTATAAATATCCCTTTTTTTTTTTTTTTGCCTATACGCGAGGGGTATGATGTATGAATGCGTTTTTTTGGCTCCTTAATTACATGAAATGATACATCACAATTCAGTTGTAATATATTGCCAATTTTGTTTGGTGTTTTTTGGTTTAACATATTGCAAAATATGTTGGATAATGCCATACTTGGGCTGTATTATTGAAGTTATTGCCTCTCAGCATCTTGCAGATGGAAAATGTGCATTGTGTCAAAACAGTCCTGTGTGGGTGAAAACTAGAAATACCAGCATAAAAATCTTACCATTATTTTGTTTTAACCTGTTTACAGTAGTAGCTGAGATGAGGGCACTCCAAATGGATTCTTGATTTTCTTAGATTTTAGAGAGAGAAAGAGAGAGACATGCACGCACCCAGCACAATGAGCCTCTGTCCGTGTTGGGGATACATGGGCTGCCTACTGCAGATACCAAAATCAGATTTAGGATTTATGACTCAGCTTTGTTTGTTGAGTGGTTTGGGAGAGATTTAGGCACTCTTGATCTTCCAGAGATCTCTGTCAAGGGGGAACACAATGCATGTAGAATCTGAGCAGCTTTAATTAGTTTTTAAACTTGAAAACTGCAGGGCTTTGTGGTTTTTACAGCAAACATGATTGATTCAGGAAGAATTCTGTACTTCTTAAGTGGTCTTTAGGGGGATCCAGTTTCATATTGTGTGCCTGTATTGTACTTGCAAATAAGTACACTTAAAAGTCCACCAGTCTATTTTCAACAGTGACACTTGTAATAGTTTGTGACTGCCGTGAAGAACTTCAGGCCAAATGGAATGGTTGTGGAGAGCAGATTTATCAGAGTTTTCAGATATGTATGGGGATCCAGACTGAATTTGAACAAGAAAATATTATTAATGTGCTACCACAAAACACAAATTATGCACTCGTGCAAATTGCAGAATGAGAGTGAAATGTGTGTACCTTTTTCAATGGGATTTAAATAAGAATATCACAGGAGTGCTGAAGCTTTATAAGAAATGAGATGTAAAACCAATCTCACTAGTGGTGCATTGGTGTCTCACCAAACGTAGGCAGTTTTTATAAAGCAATTCTAATATTCCATTATATTCCTAAAGTGTACCAGAACAATATCTTACAAATATATATAATCCAACACTAAGCTATTTGTGTTCATTCGGATTTTATAACACACTTTGAATTTGAATTAATCAAAGACATATTCACTAGTATTATTTTGGGCATGGGAGTGATGATTCAATGTATTTGTTGTCATATACATTATTATATAAGACTTTGGCCGAGTGGTGTTCCACGG